>NC_042957.1:77920951-77980951 GCF_901001165.1 Salmo trutta | reverse complement strand
CTTCAGTAAATCTGATCATCAAACCACTAGTCCTCTACACTGGGTAGTAAACCTTCAGTAAATCTGATCATCAAACCACTAGTCCTCTACACTGGGTAGTAAACCTTCAGTAAATCTGATCATCAAACCACTAGTCCTCTACACTGGGTGGTAAACCTTCAGTAAATCTGATCATCAAACCACTAGTCCTCTACACTGGGTAGTAAACCTTCAGTAAATCTGATCATCAAACCACTAGTCCTCTACACTGGGTAGTAAACCTTCAGTAAATCTGATCATCAAACCACTAGTCCTCTACACTGGGTAGTAAACCTTCAGTAAATCTGATCATCAAACCACTAGTCCTCTACACTGGGTAGTAAACCTTCAGTAAATCTGATCATCAAACCACTAGTCCTCTACACTGGGTAGTAAACCTTCAGTAAATCTGATCATCAAACCACTAGTCCTCTACACTGGGTAGTAAACCTTCAGTAAATCTGATCATCAAACCACTAGTCCTCTACACTGGGTAGTAAACCTTCAGTAAATCTGATCATCAAACCACTAGTCCTCTACACTGGGTGGTAAACCTTCAGTAAATCTGATCATCAAACCACTAGTCCTCTACACTGGGTAGTAAACCTTCAGTAAATCTGATCATCAAACCACTAGTCCTCTACACTGTGTAGTAAACCTTTTTAAAGGGTAATTACACCCCAAAATGTTTAATATATGACCCCTAAACCGCAATGCGCACCGAACCTTGAGTTTGGTTAACCGGCTTGGTGAACCGCTACCACACACACACACACACACACACACACACTAGCCTTATCCTCTATTAGTTGAGAACACACACCCAACTCCAGGTCTGACACATCTACACAAACAGCCTCCATCTCCCATGTGTCTGTGTTCCAGGAAGTGAAGCCTAATTTAACGGAGCGGATACAGGACTACGACGTGTCACTGGACAAGGCCCTGGATGAACTCATGGACGGAGACATCATCGTCTTCCAGAAGTAAGTCATCCCTACATGGTCCCGGGAATCTAACAAAAACCTACAGGAGGGTACAGAGTTGGAGAGCCCTGTTGTAGAGAATGTTATGCTCGTCCCAACACATCAATTGTTTTTGGAGAATTCAGTAACACATTGACTAGCTTCTCCCAGCTAATATCTGTCTGTTTTCTATCTCTCTCCCTCCCCTCTCTACAGAGACGACCCAGAGAACGACAGCAGTGAGCTGCCCACAGCCAAGGACTACTTCCGGGACCTCTACCACCGAGTGGACGTTATCTTCTGTGACAAGACCATCCACAACGACCCCGGCTTTGTTGTCACACTCTCCAACAGGATGAACTACTTCCAGGTAACACACACTCACACTCCCAACAGGATGAACTACTTCCAGGTAACACACACACACATACTCCCAACAGGATGAACTACTTCCAGGTAACACACACACACACATATACTCCCAACAGGATGAACTACTTCCAGGTCAGCAAGAGGTCACACTGTCTTGCATTGTGACTTCCTTCAACATTTGGGTATTGTTCAACAAAGCTGGTGTGTTTGTTGAAGACATGCTCCGGTACTTTAGTCACTAAGAAAGTGTTTTTTAACCTACTGCTTTGGGCTGGATGTGTCAAGGTGTTTGTTGTTCATACATGTATAATCTATCAGCAGAATTACTGTCTTACCTCAATTTGCCATGAAATCCATAGTTTGAAAGCAACTGTTTTCTTGAAGCTGTGCTGCACCCAACAAAAGTGCTGGATAATCTCTATAACTTGTTTGTCTGTCAGGTGGCGAAGACGGTGGCTCAGAGGTTGAACACAGATCCCATGCTCCTCCAGTTCTTCAAATCCCAGGGGTAGGACTGCCGTCACACACATGGACACACACTCCGGTTTCACGCGCCACACTGAGTCAGTACAAAAAGTTTGAAGCCCCAAGTTGACTTGTTGAGTAACCTGTCCCTCTCTCTCTCGTCCTACTCCCTCTCTCCTCGTCCTTCCCTCTCTCTCGTCCTACTCCCTCTCTCCTCGTCCTTCCCTCTCTCTCGTCCTACTCCCTCTCTCCTCCTCCTTCCCTCTCTCTCGTCCTACTCCCTCTCCTCCCTCCCTCTCTCCTCCTCCTTCCCTCTCTCTCCTCCCTCCCTCTCTCCTCCTCCTTCCCTCTCTCCCTCCTCCTTCCCTTTCTCTCATCCTACTCCCTCTCCTCCCTCCCTCTCTCCTCCTCCTTCCTCTCTCTCGTCCTACTCCCTCTCCTCCTTCCCTCTCTCTCGTCCTACTCCCTCTCCTCCTTCCCTCTCTCTCGTCCTACTCCCTCTCCTCCTTCCCTCTCTCTCGTCCTACTCCCTCTCCTCCTTCCCTCTCTCTCGTCCTACTCCCTCTCCTCCTTCCCTCTCTCTCGTCCTACTCCCTCTCCTCCTTCCCTCTCTCTCGTCCTACTCCCTCTCCTCCTTCCCTCTCTCTCGTCCTACTCCCTCCCTGCCTCTTCCTCCTCCTTCCCTCTCTCTCCTCCTCCTTCCCTCTCTCTCCTCCTCCTTCCCTCTCTCTCCTCCTCCTTCCCTCTCTCCTCCTCCTTCCCTCTTTCTCGTCCTACTCCCTCTCTCTCCTCCTCCTTCCCTCTCTCCTCCTCCTTCCCTCTCTCTCGTCCTACTCCCTCTCTCTCCTCCTCCTTCCCTCTCCTCCTCCTTCCCTCTCTCTCCTCTGTCTCTTCTCCTCCTCTTTCCTCCCCCTCTCCTCTCCTCTCTGGGCAGGTACAGAGACGGACCTGGGAATCCTCTCAGACACAACTATGAAGGAACTCTCCGAGATTTGCTGCAGTTCTTCAAACCACGTCAGCCCAAGAAACTCTACTACCAACAGGTAGGGGTGTGTGTGTGTGTGTGTGTGATATGATTGACAGTCATCATTGATGGTGACGTGACAGCAGTTGGCTGAGTATTTGAACTTGACTGGCGCGTCCCAGTGAAGAACGGTGTGTCTCTCGGGACACTGCAGAGCAGCACACACGTCACCTCCTATCAGTCCCCATTCAGATGTTTAAGATACGAGTTCATCGGTCTGCAGACCCCAAACCCGTCCAAATGGAGCATCAGTCAGGAAAACCCCTTCATATTGTTTCTACACCTCCTCTTTTGTGACAGAAGATGTGTGGACCTGAGCATGTCACTGTGTTGACCGTCATTGGTCTCCAGGTTATTTAGCATGGAGAAGAACCCCTAGACAATATCAGTAGTCAAACTGAGCACTGTGCCCAGCGTCACACGCTGACCAATGAGAGGTACAGTGGGGCAAAAAAGTATTTAGTCAGCCAACAATTGTGCAAGTTCTCCCACTTAAAAAGATGAGAGGCCTGTAATTTTCATCATAGGTACACGTCAACTATGACAGACAAAATGAGGGAAAAAAATCCAGAAAATCACATTGTAGGATTTTTAATGAATTTATTTGCAAATTATGGTGGAAAATAAGTATTTGGTCACCTACAAACAAGCAAGATTTCTGGCTCTCACAGACCTGTAACTTCTTCTTTAAGAGGCTCCTCTGTCCTCCACTCGTTACCTGTATTAATGGCACCTGTTTGAACTTGTTATCAGTATAAAAGACACCTGTCCACAACCTCAAACAGTCACACTCCAAACTCCACTATGGCCAAGACCAAAGAGCTGTCAAAGGACACCAGAAACAAAATTGTAGTCCTGCACCAGGCTGGGAAGACTGAATCTGCAATAGGTAAGCAGCTTGGTTTGAAGAAATCAACTGTGGGAGCAATTATTAGGAAATGGAAGACATACAAGACCACTGATAATCTCCCTCGATCTGGGGCTCCACGCAAGATCTCACCCCGTGGGGTCAAAATGATCACAAGAACGGTGAGCAAAAATCCCAGAACCACACGGGGGGACCTAGTGAATGACCTGCAGAGAGCTGGGACCAAAGTAACAAAGCCTACCATCAGTAACACACTACGCTGCCAGGGACTCAAATCCTGCAGTGCCAGACGTGTCCCCCTGCTTAAGCAAGTACATGTCCAGGCCCGTCTGAAGTTTGCTAGAGAGCATTTGGATGATCCAGAAGAGGATTGGGAGAATGTCATATGGTCAGATGAAACCAAAATATAACTTTTTGGTAAAAACTCAACTCGTCGTGTTTGGAGGGCAAAGAATGCTGAGTTGCATCCGAAGAACACCATACCTACTGTGAAGCATGGGGGTGGAAACATCATGCTTTGGGGCTGTTTTTCTGCGAAGGGACCAGGACGACTGATCCGTGTAAAGGAAAGAATGAATGGGGCCATGTATCGTGAGATTTTGAGTGAAAACCTCCTTCCATCAGCAAGGGCATTGAAGATGAAACGTGGCTGGGTCTTTCAGCATGACAATGATCCCAAACACACCGCCCGAGCAACGAAGGAGTGGCTTCGTAAGAAGCATTTCAAGGTCCTGGAGTGGCCTTGCCAGTCTCCAGATCTCAACCCCATAGAAAATCTTTGGAGGGAGTTGAAAGTCTGTGTTGCCCAGCAACAGCCCTAAAACATCACTGCTCTAGAGGAGATCTGCATGGAGGAATGGGCCAAAATACCAGCAACAGTGTGTGAAAACCTTGTGAAGACGTACAGAAAACGTTTGACCTGTGTCATTGCCAACAAAGGGTATATAACAAAGTATTGAGAAACTTTTGTTATTGACCAAATACTTATTTTCCACCATAATTTGCAAATAAATTCATAAAAAATCCTACAATGTGATATTCTGGATTTTTTTTCTCATTTTGAGCTTGGACCCTGCCATTGGACGTGTCACAACACAGGAAATAAAGCTGCTTTCATTTAATTTCGAAGGAAGCATTTCCTCGATGGCTGATGGCTGGGCGCCCGACGTCTATAATGTAGCAGGGCCATAAGACAGCCTGTTCCTCACCAGTCACTGCTCCATCAGTGTCTCACACACACACACACACACACACACACACACACACCTGCTTCATGCTGAAGCTCCTCCACCAGAAAGGAATATTATGTAAGGTTTGCCTGCTCTTAGCCTCTGCCCAGGCTTTCAACAACGTTATCTTTCCTCATGATTCTCCCAGGCTTACGTTATCTTTCCTCATGATTCTCCCAGGCTTTCAACAACATTATCTTTCCTCATGATTCTCCCAGGCTTTCAACAACATTATATTTCCTCATGATTCTCCCAGGCTTTCAACAACATTATCTTTCCTCATGATTCTCCCAGGCTTTCAACAACATTATCTTTCCTCATGATTCTCCCAGGCTTCAACATTATCTTTGATTCGTCCAGTTGCATTAGATTTCGCGTTGTAGCCCAACTTTTTTGTTTTAGCTTATTATTTTACTATATTAAAACATTTAAAAAATGTGTTTGTCCAATAGAGGGCGATGGCATCGTACATCACAATGTTTTCTGGGTACATAATCATGATGGGACAAAAGCTGACAGTGTGTGGGGGGGGTGTGTGTCGTGTTTGTCTCGACTGTATACCAGGGTGTGTATGTGTGTGTACCTGTGTGGGGGGTGTGTGTGACGTGTTTGTGTGTCGTGTTTGTGTCTCGTCTGTGTGTCGTGTTTGTGTGTCTCGTCTGTGTGTCGTGTTTGTGTGTCTCGTCTGTGTGTCGTGTGTGTGACAGGTCTGTGTACCAGGGGGTGTGTGTGACGGGTCTGTGTATTAGGGGGTGTGTGTGTGACGGGTCTGTGTACCAGGGGGTGTGTGTGACGGGTCTGTGTACCAGGGGGTGTGTGTGACAGGTCTGTGTACCAGGGGGTGTGTGTGTGTGTACCGGGGTGTGTGTGTGTGTGTCTGTGTACCAGGGTGTGTCTGTGTACCAGGGTGGGTCTGTGTACCAGGGTGGGTCTGTGTACCAGGGTGGGTCTGTGTACCAGGGGGTGTGTGACGGGTCTGTGTACCGGGGGGGTGTGTGACGGGTCTGTGTACCGGGGGTCTGTGTGACGGGTCTGTGTACCAGGGGGTCTGTGTGACGGGTCTGTGTACCGGGGGGGGTGTGACGGGTCTGTGTACCGGGGGGTGTGTGACGGGTCTGTGTACCGGGGGGTCTGTGTGACGGGTCTGTGTACCGGGGGGTCTGTGTGACGGGTGTGTGTGACGGGTCTGTGTACCAGGGGGTCTGTGTTCCAGGGGGTGTGTGACGGGTCTGTGTTCCAGGGGGTGTGTGAACTGACTGTTAATGTTGTCTCCTCTCAGTTAAAGATGAAGATCACAGACTTTGAGAACAGGAGGAGCTTCAAGTCCATATGGCTCAACAGCCAATACAGAGAAGAGGTAACATACACACTGTTTATATTACACACAGTGAAGATACAACTTTTCATTTGACTTTATACTCCAGCTTTTTGGATTTGATATGTTTTCTGAGGCAACAGGACAGAATGTCACATTTTTATGAGGGTAATTTCATATCTGTTTTACTGTTTTATAAATTAAAGCACTCTATGCATCTAGTCCCCCATTTTTGAAAGTATCATGTATTTGGTGTATTAAAATAGTCAAAGGTTTATTATTTGGTCACATATTCTTAGCATGCAATGACTACATCAAGCTTGTGACTACCAAGTAGTTGGATGAATTTGCGGTATGTTGTGCCCAATAGAAATTAATGTTAAGTAATGTTTTGTCATTGGATTCACTTTTATTGTAAATAGAATGTTTCTAAACACATGAAAGTGGATGCTACCATGGTTACAGATAATCCTGAATGAGCCATGAATAATAATGATCACTCATACCCCCAAAATCATGAATAAGGATCATACTGCCCAAAGTTGCTCTCCTGTTATTGGTTATGGTGGGGGGCGGGGCACGATCAGACTGCCCTGTTATTGGTGCAGGGCGTGACACGATCAGACTGCCCTGTTATTGGTGGGGGGGAGGGGCACGATCAAACTGCCATGTTATTGGTGGGGGGGCGGGGCACGATCAGACTGCCCTGTTATTGGTGGGGGGCGGGGCACGATCAGACTGCCCTGTTATTTGTGGGGGGGAGGGGCACGATCAGACTGCCCTGTTATTGGTGGGGGGAGGGGCACGATCAGACTGCCCTGTTATTGGTGGGGGGGAGGGGCACGATCAAACTGCCCTGTTATTGGTGGGGGGGAGGGGCACGATCAAACTGCCCTGTTATTGGTGGGGGGCGGGGCACGATCTTTAATTTTCTTTTAATGTTTTACCTTTTACAAGCTGCAAATTCATCTGACAAGTTTGTATTCACAAGCTTGATATATTCATTGCGTGCTAAGAATATGGGACCAAACACTAAACTTTTGACTATTTTAATACACCTCAAGTGAATTTGTCCCAATACTTCTGACTTCTTCAAATGGGGGGAACTAGATGTATAAAATGCATTAATAAAATACAAAAAACATCTGTATGAAAGTACCCTCAAATAAAAGGTAACATTCTGTACGGTCACCTCGTTTGAAAAATGTGATCTCACACACAGGCTTTCTAACCTTTGACCCTGATGATTAATACATTTTCATAACCGTCTCCCTCCAGGAGATCACTCTCTACCCAGATAAACACGGCTGTGTCAGGGACCTGCTGGAGGAATGTAAAAAAGCTGTAGAGCTCTCCGACAAAGGCTCAGAGAAGCTCCGGTAAGCAGAGACTGTGATAGACAGTGTCACCACAGTGCTGCCCTCTGGTGGTCAGGCCTGTATTACATCCAGGGGTTCTTCAATGCTATTATTATACCTCTGCTGGTCAGGCCTGTATTACATCCAGGGGTTCTTCAATGCTATTATTATACCTCTGCTGGTCAGGCCTGTATTACATCCAGGGGTTCTTCAATGCTATTATTATACCTCTGCTGGTCAGGCTTGTATTACATCCAGGGGTTCTTCAATGCTATTATTATACCTCTGCTGGTCAGGCCTGTAGTACATCCAGGGGTTCTTCAATGCTATTATTATACCTCTGGTGGTCAGGCCTGTATTACATCCAGGGGTTCTTTAATGCTATTATTATACCTCTGCTGGTCAGGCCTGTATTACATCCAGGGGTTCTTCAATGCTATTATTATACCTCTGGTGGTCAGGCCTGTATTACATCCAGGGGTTCTTCAATGCTATTATTATACCTCTGGTGGTCAGGCCTGTATTACATCCAGGGGTTCTTCAATGCTATTATTATACAATGCTATTATTATACCTCTGCTGGTCAGGCCTGTATTACATCCAGGGGTTCTTCAATGCTATTATTATACTTGACTGCTGCTGTTCTCTATTTTTCTCCACCCTGCCTCTAACCTCTCGCCCTCTCTCTCCCCCCTCCCACACTCCTCCCATCCCTCCCTCCCACCTCCCTCTCTCCAGACTGTTGGAGATAGTAAGCTATAAGATCATCGGGGTTCACCAGGAGGACGAGCTGTTAGAATGTTTATCTCCCGCCGCCAGCCGTACCTTCAGAATAGAGGTATGTTCTTTCTCCTCTTATTCTCTCTCTCTCTCTCTCCTATCTCTCTCTCTCCACACCTTCAGAATAGAGGTGTGTTCCTCCTCTCCTGCTAACCTCTCTCTCTCTCTCTCTCCACACCTTCAGAATAGAGGTGTGTTCCTCCTCTCCTGCTAACCTCTCTCTCTCTCTCTCTCTCTCCACACCTTCAGAATAGAGGTGTGTTCCTCCTCTCCTCCTAACCTCTCTCTCTCTCTCTCCACACCTTCAGAATAGAGGTGTGTTCCTCCTCTCCTGCTAACCTCTCTCTCTCTCTCCACACCTTCAGAATAGAGGTGTGTTCCTCCTCTCCTCCTAACCTCTCTCTCTCCACACCTTCAGAATAGAGGTGTGTTCCTCCTCTCCTCCTAACCTCTCTCTCTCTCTCTCTCTCCACACCTTCAGAATAGAGGTGTGTTCCTCCTCTCCTCCTAACCTCTCTCTCTCCACACCTTCAGAATAGAGGTGTGTTCCTCCTCTCCTCCTAACCTCTCTCTCTCTCTCTCTCTCTCTCCACACCTTCAGAATAGAGGTGTGTTCCTCCTCTCCTGCTAACCTCTCTCTCTCCACACCTTCAGAATAGAGGTACATTCCTCCTCTCCTCCTAACCTCTCTCTCTCTCTCTCTCTCTCTCCACACCTTCAGAATAGAGGTGTGTTCCTCCTCTCCTCCTAACCTCTCTCTCCACACCTTCAGAATAGAGGTGTGTTCCTCCTCTCCTCCTAACCTCTCTCTCTCTCTAGGAACTTCCTCTGGACCAGGTAGACCTGGATAAGGACACTGAGATGTTGATTCCCGTGGCACATTTCCACAAGGAGGTCTTTGGAACGTTTGGAATCCCTTTCCTGCTGAAGATCAGACAGGTGTGTGTTGTTTTACTCCGTTTCATGTCTGTTCTCACTGACTGACTGGATCTGGTGTGACTGACTGGATCTGGTGTGACTGACTGGATCTGGTGTGACTGACTGGATCTGGTGTGACTGACTGGATCAGTCACACCAGTCTCCTCTGTCTCAGACAGAGGAGTGTAGGCCACTGTGTGGTGTTGACTGACAGCTTAATGCTGAAGCATGTCTTTTCTACTGTCTCAGACAGAGGAGATGTAGGCCACTGTAGCTGCTGGTAAAGTCATTCAAAGCCTCTACTTTATCACTCAGGATGGAACTTTCCGCTGCTACTATTTTTGCCATGTAATGTTAAAACAAAATCACATTTAACAAAAATGTAATTGCTTTGCCACATTTTTTGCATTATTACTTTAGTGCCTTGTTGCAAACAGGATGCATGTTTTTGAATATTCATATTGTGTACAGGCTTCCTTCTTTTCACTCTGTCAATTAGATTAGTATTGTGGATTAACTACAAATGTTACTACTGTGGAACCATTTTGGGTTTCAGTTTAACTTTTGTATGAGTGAAGCTTTTAGTGAGATATTTTAATTAATGCTTTAATATTTACATTTCAGTCCCCCAAACATATTCATTATATAAATAAGCATGTTTACTTTTGTCTGGGTTACCATTCCAAATACATGTAAATATTATTTGCTCATATAATTTGAACCATGAGTAGTCTGGAGTAGACAGCGCCGTTAGTAGTAAATACATAAACTGTGATGTGATAAGAGTTAATCAGTGTGATATTTTAATCTCTTCATAAATAGTTAAACATCTGCATATATTAACACTTGTTTTTAGTCTATGATTTTGTAAACCCTTGATGTTATTGTTTGATCTGATCTTAAGAGAGCATTTCAATGGCCAGAACAAATAAATATGGAGACAATGGACAACCTTGTTTAACTCCTCTGGGCAGTTCGATACTTTCTGAGAAGTAACCATTATTTTACGATTTTAAATCTGGTGTTGCTGTACATGACTTTAACCTATTATACAAGAGACTCCCCAAGATTTATCAAAGGTCTTTTTCGAAGTCGGCTGTTCTATGCATTTTGTCAGGATTTTTGCATCGCAGCAAGAAGTGTAAGGAGCCTCCCAGTTTTTTTTCTTTTCGGATTGGATCTTTATACTTACCACCTGGGTCCTGTTTCAGTAATAATGAAATCAGACCTTCTTGTTGAGTGTCTGATAATCTACAGTTTTTATAGGAGTGGTTAAAACATGCTAATTGGAAGTTTACATGCACTTAGGTTGGAGTTTCAACCATTCCACAAACTATAGTTAGTTAACAAACTATAGTTTTGGCAAGTCAGTTAGGACATCTACTTTGCATGACACAAGTAATTTTTCCAACAATTGTTTACAGACAGATTATTTCACCTATAATTCACTGTATCACAATTCCAGTGGGTCAGAAGTTTACATACACTAAGTTGACTGTGCCTTTAAACAACTTGGAAAATTGTAACGCTGCTGGGTTTTTCCTGTGCGTTTGACAAACTCTGTGTGTGTGTGTGTGTGTGTGTGTGTGTGTGTGTGTGTGTGTGTGTGTGTGTGTGTGTGTGTGTGTGTGTGTTCTCAGGGTGAGCCTTTCAGAGATGTGATGAGGAGGATTCAGAGCATGCTGGAAATCCAGGAGAAAGAGTTTGAGAAGGTCAGTACTTCGTTCCTCCTCTCTTCACTCCCTCCCTATTTCTCCCTTCCCTCTCTCGCCTTCTCTCCTCCTCCCTCGCCATTGCTCTCTTTCCAGGGTGTCCACTAACTAAAGCTGTGACGATAAACAGAAAATTACTAACGACATAGCCCTCTTACCGAAGCAATTTTGATAATGTCGGTAATTCCGATGATTAGGCTACACAACTGCAGATTGTTTGTGTTCTAAAACCATTATTTGGTCAACAGTAATGTACAATTAGCCTGCTTCCTGCAATGACAGTAGCTGCCCAGTCCTTGGCTGCATTCCAAACACTTAAGACACACCCTCTCCCCTCAGCCCTCAAATGAAGTGCATACTTAATGATTCAGATTTTTAAATGGACCGCCCTTGCCCGGAAATTCATTTCATCCCGCAATTGTGTTTTCAGCCACCGGTAGCTTGTTGTTGCTTTATATGTGTTAGTCAATTATTATTGCATGTCTACTTATATTAACTATATAATTATTAATAGACACCTACTGTAGGATACCTAGCTAACTTTAGCCTGCCTAGCTGGAACTTCTGAATAAGGAAAATGTTTATTTCTACAATTTCCAAAAGGTAACCAAACAAAAACATCATTACTTTTACGAGACGTGTTTGTACCGTCATGTGCTTTAGTAGCACAGTTTCTAACTTATTTATATTCGTTTTTACTTACACTTGTATGTTGACTTCTCCGTATTGACGTTGAGGTTAAGTTTCGGCTGACTTTTCTTAGCGGATGTACAATCATCGCGAATTGAATTATGGGGCGTTTCAGGCCCCGACGTGAACATAATTGTACACTCGCAAACGGGGATTCCCCCAAGGGCATAAGGCGAGGGTAAGTAGACAAGGGTGTGTCTTTTATGAGTCTGAAACCTAGCCCTTGTTTCTCTGTGGGCTCTCACTCCCCCCCCCCACTTAGCACACAGAGTGAAGGGAGTGTTTTGATACACACACGCATTTTGACAGTTGAGCAACGTTTTGAAATGTAATTGCGGCGAAAACAGTTGTTAAAACGCCTACTGTTACTGTTAAAAACGAGTCGTTTCAGCTTTGCGACTATAACAATTATTTGTCAACTGTCAATATAGAGGAAATAACACTACTTTACTGGCGGAGTATGTCATTGAGATATCATATTTACAATTAGCAATATAGCTCATGTGTTTTGAGTTGCCAGTTCCTCAGGTGGTGAATTGTAGCATATAGGCTAGGACAATATTCACTGAAAACATGCAGGCACATTCATGTCTAAAGAGCCCAAAATATCTGATTTATTTTGATATGTTGCACATTAAAAATATCCCATCATGCATTCCCAGAACATGTTAGACAAAATGGCTAACTTGTTTCATGTCTTACTTGGCACTGGTAGGTCAGTCTAGAGGCCTCCTGCTGCTAAGTATAGTCATTTCATACCGGATTCACTGAATGAGGGGAGTGATTTTATTAGACTTTTTGGTTGTAAGATCATGTTTTAATGTAATAGTATAACACCCCCAGGAGTGTTACTGGGTGTGTAGACTTTAGTTCCAGCCCTACTCTAACACCAGATTCTACAAATCAACAGCTCAGCAAATCGGAGGGCCTGTTGTCCGGACCTCTGGCAGTCTCTATGGGTGTGCCACAGGGTTCAATTCTCGGGCCGACTCTCTTCCCTGTATACATCAATGATGTTGCTCTTGCTGCTGGTGATTCTCTGATCCACCTCTACGCAGACGACACCTTTCTGTATACTTCTGGCCCCTCTTTGGACACTGTTAACCTCTCTAGGGCCGGCGGGACGAAATCGTCCCACCTACGTAACAGCCAGTGGAATCCTGTGGCGCGTTATTCAAATACCTTAGAAATGCTATTACTTCAATTTCTCAAACATGTCACTATTTTACAGCATTTTAAAGACAAGACTCTCGTTAATCTAACCACACTGTCCGATTTTCAAAAAGGCTTTACAACGAAAGCAAAACATTAGATTATGTCAGCAGAGTACCCAGCCAGAAATAATCAGACACCCATTTTTCAAGCTAGCATATAATGTCACATAAACCCAGAAGACAGCTAAATGCAGCACTAACCTTTGATGATCTTCATCAGATGACAACCCTAGGACATTATGTTATACAATACATGCATGTTTTGTTCAATCAAGTTCATATTTATATCAAAAACCAGCTTTTTACATTAGCATGTGACGTTCAGGACTAGCATACCCCCCGCAAACTTCCGGCGAATTTACTAACAATTTACTAAATTACTCACGATAAACGTTCACAAAAAGCATAACAATTATTTTAAGAATTATAGATACAGAACTCCTCTATGCACTCGATATGTCCGATTTTAAAATAGCTTTTTGGTGAAAGCACATTTTGCAATATTCTAAGTAGATAGCCCGGCATCACAGGGCTAGCTATTTAGACACCCAGCAAGTTGAGCCTTCACCAAACTCCGATTTACTATTAGAAAGTTTGATTACCTTTGGTGTTCTTCGTCAGAATGCGCTCCCAGGACTTCTACTTCAATAACAAATGTTGGTTTGGTCCCAAATAATCCATAGTTATGTTCAAACAGCGGCGTTTTGTTAGTGCGTTCAAGACACTATCCGAATGGTAAATAAGGGTCACGCGCACGCCGCATTTCGTGACAAAAAAAATCTAAATATTCCATTACCGTACTTCGAAGCATGTCAACCGCTGTTTAAAATCAATTTTTATGCCATTTTTCTCGTAAAAAAGCGATAATATTCCGACCGGGAATCTGCAATTAGGTAAACAGACGAAAGAAAATAAAGCACGGGGTCGACTCGGGCACGCGCCTAAGCCCATTGTCCTCTGATCGGCCACTTGTCAAAGGCGATAATGTGTTTCAGCCAGAGGCTGCCTCGATATCGTTCAGCTTTTTCCCGGGCTCTGAGAGCCTATGGGAGCCGTAGGAAGTGTCACGTTACAGCAAAGATCCTCAGTCTTCAATAAACAGAGGCAAGAAGAACAACACCTTGTCAGACAAGCCACTTCCTGGTCAGAATCTTCTCAGGTTTTTGCCTGCCATATGAGTTCTGTTCTACTCAGACACCATTCAAACAGTTTTAAAACTTTAGGGTGTTTTCTATCCAAAGCCAATAAGTATATGCATATTCTAGTTACTGGGCAGGAGTAGTAACCAGATTAAATCGGGTACGTTTTTTATCCGGCCGTGTAAATACTGCCCCCTAGCCCTAACAGGTTAACAAACCTCCAGGCGAGCTTCAATGCCATATAACTCTCCTTCCGTGACCTCCAACTGCTCTTAAATGCAAGTAAAACTAAATGCATGCTATTCAATTGATCACTGCCCCCACCTGCTCACCCGTCCAGCATCACTACTCTGGACGGCTCTGACTTAGAATACGTGGACAACTACAAATACCTGGGTGTCTGGTTAGACTGTAAACTCTCCTTCCAGACTCACATTAAACATCTCCAATCCAAAATTAAATCTAGAATCGGCTTCCTATATCGCAACAAAGCATCCTTCACTCATGCTGCCAAACATACCCTCGTAAAACTGACCATCCTACCGATCCTCGACTTCGGTGATGTCATCTATAAAATAGCCTCCAACGCTCTACTCAACAAACTGGATGCAGTCTATCACAGTGCCATCCGTTTTGTCACCAAAGCCCCATACACTACTCACCATTGCGACCTGTACGCTCTCGTTGGTTGGCCCTCGCTTCATACTTGTCGCCAAACCCACTGGCTACAGGTTATCTACAAGTCTCTGCTAGGTAAAGCCCCGCCTTATCTCAGCTCACTGGTCACCATGGCAGCACCAACCTGTAGCACGCGCTCCAGCAGGTATATCTCACTGGTCACCCCCAAAGCCAATTCCTCCTTTGGTCGTCTTTCCTTCCAGTTCTCTGCTGCCAATGACTGGAACAAACTGCAAAAATCTCTGAAGCTGGAGACTCATATCTCCCTCAATAGCTTTAAGCACCAGCTGTCAGAGCAGCTCACAGATCACTGCACCTGTACATAGCCCATCTGTAAACAGCCCATCTATCTACCTACCTCATCCCCATACTGTATTTATTTATTTATCTTGCTCCTTTGCACCCCAGTATCTCTACTTGCACATTTATCTTCTGCACATCTACCATTCCAGTGTTTAATTGCTATATTGTAATTACTTCGCCACCATGGCCTATTTATTGCCTTACCTTACCTCATTTGCACTCACTGTATATAGACTTTTTGTTTTCTTTTGTTCTACTGTATTATTGACTGTATGTTTTGTTTATTCCATGTGTAACTCTGTGTTGTATGTGTCGAATTGCTACGCTTTATCTTGGCCAGGTCACAGTTGCAAATGAGAACTAGCCTACCTGGTTAAATAAAGGTGAAATAATTTTTAAAATAAAAAACCAGGACCTTGTTAAGCTGACTCAGGTGTGTTTGAGCAGTGCTGGACCAAAAGCCTGCACACCCAGTGACCTATCTCTCCAGATGGACCGTTGACCATGTGTTTTATACAGTAACAGTGCTGTACATTTGACTAAGTTATTTTTTTCACAGTGATATTGTTATGGTATTAAGTATCATTATATTAAGCTGGTGTAGGTATCTAAGCCAAAAAGCTGAACACTTAGTGATCTAGCTAATGATTAGCCCATTGGGGTAGCCTAAACAAAAGCAGATGGGCAACCCCATGCTTCAGCCATCTATAGCCTAGCCACCACGCTGCTACAGCCATCTATAGCCTAGCCGCCACGCTGCTACAGCTATCTATAGCCTAGCCGCCACGCTGCTACAGCCATCTATAGCCTAGCCGCCACGCTGCTACAGCCATCTATAGCCTAGCCGCTATGCTGCTACAGCCATCTATAGCCTAGCCGCTATGCTGCTACAGCCATCTATAGCCTAGCCGCTATGCTGCTACAGCCATCTATAGCCTAGCCGCTATGCTGCTACAGCCATCTGTAGCCTAGCCGCTATGCTGCTACAGCCATCTGTAGCCTAGCCGCTTTGCTGCTACAGCCATCAGCCGTTTATAGCCTATAACCAGAAGGGTCAAGTATAAACGGCTTTATGAATACTGTGTTCTTTGTCTGCAGTTCAAGTTTGCGATAGTGATGATGGGCCGGCATCAGTACATCACTGAAGATGAGTACGAGGTCAACCTGAAAGACTTCCAGCCACAGCCAGGTACACTACTGCTAACTTATATCAACTACTACTACTAGTTTTGCACAGTATACCAAAACTTTGGTACTCTTTTGAGACTAGAACATGAAAAACGGTTGGGTACTACACTTTCTGTTACTTTCGGTACTTCTGCCAGAGAGGATCCAGTCTGTCTCGTAATTTGTCTGAATCTTCTCTTGGGGGTCAGTAGCTAGCCAGGCTACTTGTCTTCTCTGGGGGGGGGGCAGTAGCTAGCCAGGCTACTTGTCTTCTCTGGGGGGGGCAGTAGCTAGCCAGGCTACTTGTCTTCTCTGGGGGGGGCAGTAGCTAGCCAGGCTACTTGTCTTCTCTAGGGGGGGGCAGTAGCTAACCAGGCTACTTGTCTTCTCTAGGGGGGGCAGTAGCTAGCCAGGCTACTTGTCTTCTCTAGGGGGGGGCAGTAGCTAGCCAGGCTACTTGTCTTCTCTAGGGGGGGGCAGTAGCTAGCCAGGCTACTTGTCTTCTCTAGGGGGGGGCAGTAGCTAGCCAGGCTACTTGGTTTCTCTAGGGGGGGGCAGTAGCTAGCCAGGCTACTTGGTTTCTCTTGGGGGGGCAGTAGCTAGCCAGGCAACTTGTCTTCTCTAGGGGGGGCAGTAGCTAGCCAGGCTACTTGTCTTCTCTAGGGGGGGGGGGCAGTAGCTAGTCAGGCTACTTGTCTTCTCTAGGGGGGGCAGTAGCTAGCCAGGATGTGCTTGCGCATGTAGCTGACACAGCGTGAGTCATTTTTGAGTAGTAAGCAAGAGAAAATGCAGTCAGCATGGCGTGTTGAAATAAAAACCACCTCCGCCCGCAGCTTGTTGACCAAACTGCAGAAGTCAACTTTGGGAATACTTCGCTTACAGAGCAGATGACGAGGGCCAGCCCACCTAAACAACTAAGCAAATGGTGGAACAAAACAGTGCAGTGCAAGAGGTTTAGTTCCAAAATGACAACATACAAATATTTTACACATCACATTGTAACGTCATCATTATTCTACTAAATGTGAATAATTTGTGTGTGACAATGACATGACAATATATTCAGCATGACGTGAGCATTATAATATGGTTACACAACCCAAAAGTAAGGTCAAATGCACTCATAATACTTTTAGACTTCTTCACGTTTGTGTGGACTAGCCAGCCAGCAGTCCTGGGCAGAGCGTTGCACCCTGGGAAATGAAGTGCACTCTGGGAATCTTAGTATGCTGTGTAAATTAGATTGTGTTTCTATGTCGTGTAGACTATTGCAATATAGAAGCTTCAGAAATGAGTTTCAATGTGTGTTTTGTCATTTTGGAACTAAACTATTCATGTAATACATTCAGTTATTTAGCTGTTATGAATTATAGGTCTGATGTAATTTGACCCAATATTATGGCCATAGATAAACAAATTAACCCTGTCTCAAATTACATGTATTTGTACAATTATTTTGTCTGCTGAGTTTCTGATATGGGTTTGGATCAGGAACATGGTGTTCTATTTTTGTAAGAAATGGAATATAGAGGAGAAGATATTCTGTGTTGATAACTGGTAGAAAGAAACAAATATCAGCCCAGTGGTTATTCTGGGACTTTAGCTAATACACTTTATTATGTTGTTGTTGCTGTGGTATTGTGACACTACTACTACTAACTGCTGCCACTACTAACGACTACTAATACTAACTATTGCTGCCACTACTAACAACTAATACTAACTACTACCGCTACTAACTACTACTACCACTACTAATACTAACTGCTACTGCTCCTAACTACAGCTACTACTAACTACTGCTACTGCTCCTAACTACTACCACTACTAATGACTACTACTAATACTAACTACTACCACTACTAACTACTAATACTAACTGCTACTGCTCCTAACTACTACTAATACTAACTGCTACTGCTTCTAACTACTACCACTACTAACGACTACTACTAATACTAACTGCTACTGCTCCTAACTACTACCACTACTAACTACTAATACTAACTGCTACTGCTCCTAACTACTACCACTACTAACTACTACTACTAATACTAACTGCTACTACTACTAATACTAACTGCTACTGCTTCTAACTACTACCACTACTAATACTAACTGCTACTGCTCCTAACTACTACTAATACTAACTGCTACTGCTTCTAACTACTACTACTACTACTAATACTAACTGCTACTGCTCCTAACTTCTACCACTACTAACGACTACTACTAATACTAACTGCTACTAACTACTACCACTACTAATTACTGCTACCACCACTAACAGCTACTAATACTATCACTGCTACTAACTACTACCACTGTTACTAGTACTACTACTAATACTAACTACCACTGCCACTACTAACAACTACTAATACTAACTACCACTTACTGCTACTACTACCTACTGCTACCACTGCCACTACTAACACTATCACTGCTACTAACTACTACCACTGTTACTACTACTACTACTGCTGCTAATACTGCTACCAACTAATACCACCACCAGGCTCTCTCGCTCTCTCTCTCGCTCTCTCAGAATGTTAACTATGTGCTATAGTTGTGTAACATCCCTCTCCCCTCTAGGTAACATGTCCCACCCTCGACCCTGGTTAGGCCTGGACCACTTCAACAAAGCCCCGAAGAGAGGTCGCTATACCTACCTGGAGAAAGCTATCAAGATCCACAACTGAGCAACCCTCCTCTCGCCTCTTCCTCCTTCCTCCTCTCGCCTCTTCCTCCTCTCTCCTCTTCCTCCTCCTTACCCCACCATAACCACAGACTGTAACCAACCAATTGTCTGTGCCCCACCTCTAACACCTTCCACAGACATCGTGATGTCTCCTGATGTCTTCTGTCTCTGTCACACGGATCCATCCGTTAGCAGGCTGCTGATGATGATACTATACCACCCCTTCTTCCCAACCCCCCCCCCCTTCCCTCCCCCACCACCACCACCCTTCTACTGTTTTTGAGGCTGTTGGGTTTTTGGCTTCTCTAACTCCGACTGCCTATTTTTGTCTGGATGAAAGAAATGAAATTGGAGAAAAGACAGGATGATGAACTTTACTTTTTCCCGGTTTATTTTGTTTTGTTTTTAATAATAAGAGTTGTTTCGAAACGTAAAGAGCGCTGCTGCATATAGTGGGGGGTGACGAGGCAGAGATCATCATTAGCAGAAACCAAGAAGGATGATTTGGTCTTGTAAAGAAGAGAACCAGTTGCAGAAGGGTTAAAGCTTGAGACTCGTATTCCTGATGTGATCCTTCATATCCCCCTCCCCTTTAGTCAACTAGTCAAAGTGTTTCCATCTTTAAAAAAAAATCAGTTTTTGTCTTTTTTCTGCAATATCTTCTTGTATAATAAAATAAAAATCCACAGCATCTGTTTAAAATAAATGTAAAAAGAGAAGAAGTGGTCTGTACTTTCATCTGCACGTTGCCACTTCATATCAAAGCCGTTTCTCAGGACTGGTAAATGGCAACTTTGGTCGTACTTATGATTTTAATGTTGCCCTTCCTCTCCTCTTTTCCTCTCCTGTTATGTTCCCTCCATCCCTCTCTCCCTGAGGGTTTGTGACGGGGTGTATCTCCTCTGGTGTTTGTGCTGGGGGAGTTTGACTGAGCAGTGCTGCTTTAGTAGGAAGCCTCGGCCATTAGTGAGCCCTCTGGTTTCACCATATATACACAGAACCAGTGTTACTATAATTATTATTAGAACAACAAACACACTGACCTTTTTTCTTAAGCACAGATGGAATGCCCCCCCCCCCCTAAAAGCCCATCATAGTTGGCTTTGTGAAGAGATTTGAAATTGTGTGTGTATATATATATGAAAAAAAAAACTTTAAAAAAAAACGTGAAATGAGAGAAACAGAACTTTGTTATTGATTGGCTACAAACTGAAAAGATTCAGGTGTTCATATTCCTTGTGTAGTTTTTTTGTTTGTTTTTGTTTAGGGTTTCTTGATTCTTTAGATTCTTATTGTTTTGGTTCTGTTTTCTCATTTTTGTTTTAACTAACGGCACCCGTTGGTTCTGATAGTGATGTTAAGGGTTAAGATAACGAGCTGCGGTACCGACCGGGGGGATTAGGGTACAGAAATGATGCTAACTTTTCCCCAAAACTCCCAGCTTTTCCACAAATCCCAGTTGGAGGATTCCAGACTACCTGCGTATACTCCTCTGATTCTGAGGAATCTTCCAACAGGGATTTCTGGAAAACCCAGGGAATTCTGGGGAAGTTACTGGAGTTTTGTCACCCTAGATGAGATCAGGGCCCGTTATCCATTAGGCGTGCTGATCTAGGAACTGTCCGTACAAGCTTATTCCTTTATGATCTAAAAGGCCAAACTGCTGCTAGACCAGCACTACTATCCTGAGACTCTTGGTGGATACGGGCCCTGATCAACACCCTTGTTCCTCCTTGATTTGGTATTTTTCCAGTTGAAGCTCGTCCCTGTAGCAGCAGTGTACCACAACTACTCCTGTATATTGCCTTTTTTTGCTGGAAAATGTATGTTGAATAAAATTTTCTATAAAAACATGTCCGCTCGCTGCTAGTCCCATCTGAGCAAAGTTAAAA
Organism: Salmo trutta; assembly: GCF_901001165.1. Classification (NCBI taxonomy): domain Eukaryota; kingdom Metazoa; phylum Chordata; class Actinopteri; order Salmoniformes; family Salmonidae; genus Salmo; species Salmo trutta. The sequence goes on along the minus strand of NC_042957.1, from coordinate 77,960,143 downwards.
CCAGGCCAGTTTTATATGGAGCGAGTATATAGACAGAGTGAACAAAACATTAAGAACACCTCTTTCCATGATGTTGCCTGACTAGGTGAAATGCTTTGATCCCTTATTGATGTCACTTGTTTAAAAAAAAAAAAAAAAAATACACTTCAATCAGTATAGATGAAGGGGGAGGAGACAGGTTAAAGAAGGATTTTTAAGCCTACGGACAATTGAGACATGGATTGTGTCTGTGTGTCATTCTGAGGGTGAATGGACAAGACAACAGATTTAAGTGCGCTTGAACAGGATATGGTAGTGGATGCCAGGTGTACCAGTTTGTGTCAAGAACTGCAACGCTGCTGGGTTTTTCACCCTCAACAGTTTCCTGTGTGTATCAAAAATGGTCCACCACCCAAAGGACATCCAGCCAACTTGACACAACTGTGGGAAGCATTGGAGTAAACATGGGCCAGCATCACTGTGGAACGCTTTCAACACCTTGTAGAGTCAACGCCCTGACCAATTGAGGCTGTTCTGAGGGGAAAAGGAGGTGCAACTCAATATTAGGAAGGTGTTCTTAATGTTTTGTACACTGTATGTGTGTATATACTGTATGTATGTGTTAAGACAATGCTGAGAAGGACAGCACCAGGACTAGCAAGTTGTCTTGTAGGCCTACTTCCAGAAATATACCATTTTATGTTTAAAGAAAATATAGTGGAGATGTGTGTGTGTATGTACGGTGCGTTCGGAAAGTATTCAGACCCCTTGACTTGTTCCACATTTTGTTAAGTTACAGCCTTATTCTAAAATTGATTAAATATTTGTTTTTCCTAAGCAATCTACACACTACCCCATAATGACAAAGTGAAAAAGGTTTTTAGAAATGTTTGCAAATGTATTAAAAACAGATATCTTCTCTCGAAATTGAGCTCAGCAGCATCATGTTTCCATTGATTTAATTGATTGGATATGATTTGGAAAGGCACACACCTGTCTATATAATGTCCCACAGTTGACAGTGCATGTCAGAGCAAAAACCAAGCCATGAGGTCGAAGGAATTGTCCGTAGAGCTCCAAGACAGGATTGTGTCGAGGCACAGAGCTGGGGAAAGGTACCAAAAAATGTTGCCACATCGAAGGTTCCCAAGAACACAGTGGTCTCCATCATTATTAAATGATGGAGGCCTCTTCCTAGAGCTGGCCGCCTGGCCAAACTGCGCAATCGGGGGGTGACCAAGAACTCGATGGTCACTCGTGACAGAGCTCCAGAGTTCCTCTGTGGAGATTGGAAAACCTTCCAGAAGGACAACCACCTCTGCAGCACTCCACCAATCAGGCTTTTATGGTACAGTGGCCAGACGGAAGCCACTCCTCAGTAAAAGGCACATGACAGCCTGCTTGGAGTTTGTCAAAAGGCACTGAAAGACACTCAGACCATGAGAAACATGATTCTCTGTTCTGATGAAACCAAGATTGAACTCTTTGGCCTAAATGCCAAGTGTCATGTCTAGAGGAATCCTGGCACCATCCCTATGGTGAAGCATCATGCTGTGGGGATGTTTTTCAGCGGCAAAGACTGGGATCGAGGGAAAGATGAACAGAGCAAAGTACAGAGAGATCCTAGATGAAAACCTGCTCCAGAGCACCCAGGGCCTCAGACTGGGGCGAAGGTTCACCTTCCAACAGGACAACGAACCTAAGAACACAGCTAAGACAACGCAGGAGTGGCTTCGGGACAAGTCTCTGAATGTCCTTGAGTGGCCCAGCCACAGCCCGGACTGAGACCCAATCAGACATCTCTGGAGAGACGAGAGACCTGAAAATAGCTGTGCATCGACGCTCCCCATCCAACCTGACAGAGCTTGAGAGGATCTGCAGAGGAGAATGGTAGAAACTCCCCAAATACAGGTGTGCCAAGCTTGTAGCGTCATACCCAAAAAGACTCGAGGCTGTAATCGCTGCCAAAGGTGCTTCAACAAAGTACTGAGTAATGGGTCTGAATACTTATTTAAATGTGATATTTCCGAATGTTTTGTTGTTGTCATGGGGTATTGTGTGTAGATTGATATGGGGGGCCGATTTAATAAATGTTAGAATAAGGCTGTAACGTAACAAAGTGGAAAAACTCAAGGGGTCTGAATACTTTCTGAAGGCACTATGTGATAAACCTTTTGTCTTTAGCGCAAATAACTAGTTTATTTTAACCAGGGGGTCAGTTAAGAACCAACTCTCATTTACTCTCAACTTCCTGTCTAATGCAACAACCAAACCACAACAAAAGTGCTAACATATTTTATTAGAGGCATATAAACTATATAAGCAATATAACAGAACTCCGTGTCTAGTCAGCTGTGTGGTGTTACACATCAATATAACAGAACTCCATGTCTAGTCAGCTGTGTGGTGTTACACATCAATATAACAGAACTCCATCAGGTCAACTGTGTGGTGTTACACATCAATATAACAGAACTCCGTGTCTAGTCAGCTGTGTGGTGTTACACATCAATATAACAGAACTCCGTGTCTAGTCAGCTGTGTGGTGTTACACATCAATATAACAGAACTCCGTGTCTAGTCAGCTGTGTGGTGTTACACATCAATATAACAGAACTCCGTGTCTAGTCAGCTGTGTGGTGTTCCACGTCAATATAACAGAACTCCATGTTTAGTCAGCTGTGTGGTGTTACACATCAATATAACAGAACTCCATGTTTAGTCAGCTGTGTGGTGTTACACATCAATATAACAGAACTCCATCAGGTCAGCTGTGTGGTGTTACACATCAATATAACAGAACTCCATCAGGTCAGCTGTGTGGTGTTACACATCAATATAACATAACTCCATCAGGTCAGCTGTGTGGTGTTACACGTCAATATAACAGAACTCCATCAGGTCAGCTGTGTGGTGTTACACATCAATATAACAGAACTCCATGTCTAGTCAGCTGTGTGGTGTTACACATCAATATAACAGAACTCCATGTCTAGTCAGCTGTGTGGTGTTACACATCAATATAACAGAACTCCATCAGGTCAGCTGTGTGGTGTTACACATCAATATAACAGAACTCCATGTCTAGTCAGCTGTGTGGTGTTACACATCAATATAACAGAACTCCATGTCTAGTCAGCTGTGTGGTGTTACACATCAATATAACAGAACTCCATGCCAGCTGTATGATGTTGTTACAGGTCATTGTAGTTGACAGTTACACTGAGTTTTGTCAATAAAATCATATTTGGTTTATTCTAAAATAAGGTAAAACACCCAGTTCAGTCCTTTATGTACATAACAGCTTTCTGAAAGGGGGTAAACCTGGGGAGAGCCCTAAATGACCCCCAATTGTAGGAATCATAGTGAAAATTATAATTATCTGTATATTGGGCTCGTTGTCTGTCGGTTGGTCAACCCAGGGCCTTATTCCAGGTAATATAGATAGTAATGTATACATTTACCAGGGAATCATGTCTGTTCTACACAACACATTTCTATCTGAAGGTTCTGTAAAAGGTTACTCAACGGTTTGCAATCGTCCGGTAACCAACCAGACATCCCGGTCGGCGTATTCCCGTATTTTCTGCCTCTTCCTAGCCTGGAGAAATCCAGTCTGTGTGTTAACATTCCACTCTTTGTCAAGCCATGTTTTCCAAGACAAAGAGTGGAATGATATCTTAACAGACTGGTACCCAGGCTACCCTCTTCCCTCCGGATTCCAGTCTTCCAACCTGGGTTTGTGGAAAACCTGGGGAAGTTACTAGAATTGTGCAACCCTACTCCCTTTGTGAACAAGGCCCAGGTTGAGCTCGACCACGTCGTCATCTGCTAGCTTGTTTTTTAATTTTACAAAAATAGTTCAGATTCGTACTATTTACAACCCTCTGGTACAGTAAGTTAGGTCAGCATTTAAACTAAGGTGCGTCCCAAATTGTACCCTATTCCCTATGTAGTGCACTACTTTTGTACTAGCTCCCTCTCGAACGTAGTGCACTATAGAGGGAGTAGGGTGCCATTTTGGGATTTATCCTATGACTGTGTAATCCTGTAGGTTTCTGTGGGGCTGCTGCTAGGCTCCCTTCGGCTGGATTCCATTCTGAAAGCATCCCCCCTTTTCCTCTCCCTCGCTGTTCTGACAGAGTGTAGATAAGAGCAGTATTGAAACCGAAATTTAAAAGGGCAATCTGCAATTCAAAGAACTACCAAACGGTCACCCTGACCCCGCCACTGCATTGGTAAACAGCTGAGGGATGGGGCTGGATAAATATAACCACTCTCAAATTCCTACACAGAGCTGTGGGTGCATGAGGGAAAGGGAGCATGTTTTCTGTGAGAAAGGCATTTCACTGTGCTGGTGCACTTCTAATGGAATCCAGACCGAGAGATTGGCCAGTGGTCAGACTGAGAGCAGAGCCACAGCTCCCCTGCTGGTAGTAAAGCATATTGGCCACAGCAGCAGCTCCCCTAGTGGTGGGTGGTGGTATGGCGGTCAGCAGCAGCTCCCCTAGTGGTGGGTGGTGGTATAGCGGTCAGCAGCAGCTCCCCTAGTGGTGGGTGGTGGTATGGTGGTCAGCACCAGCTCCTCTAGTGGTGGGTGGTGGTATGGTGGTCAGCTTCAGCTCCTCTAGTGGTGGGTGGTGGTATGGTGGTCAGCTTCAGCTCCTCTAGTGGTGGGTGGTGGTATAGCGGTCAGCAGCAGCTCCCCTAGTGGTGGGTGGTGGTATGGTGGTCAGCACCAGCTCCTCTAGTGGTGGGTGGTGGTATGGTGGTCAGCTTCAGCTCCTCTAGTGGTGGGTGGTGGTATGGTGGTCAGCTTCAGCTCCTCTAGTGGTGGGTGGTGGTATGGCGGTCAGCAGCAGCGTTTCTTGTCCACGTGGAGAATGCGGTTACAGCGAGGACAGGAGTGGTACGCATCCTTAAAGTGTTTCATGAAGAACGGGATCAGGCAGCAACCCACTACCAACCTGGGAGAGAGAGGGATGATAGGAGGGGATGGGAGATGGGGAGAGTGGAAGTGGTGGGGGAGAGAGGGGTGGGAGATTGAGGGGGAGAAGGGTGGGAGAGAGACATGGTGTTCAGTTGATTTTAGACATGTCTAATTCCCTCAAAAGAATCAAGACATTCTATAACTCCTCCACCTCCCCTTCTTTACTCCCCCTCAGAGGATGAAGACCACTTTACAGGTCCCTCTGTCCCTCTGTTCCCCTTCCCCTCGGAGGATGAAGACCACTTTACAGGTCCCTCTGTCCCTCTGTTCCCCTTCCCCTCGGAGGATGAAGACCACTTTACAGGTCCCTCTGTCCCCCTCTGTCCCTCTGTTCCCCTCCCCTCAGAGGATGAAGACCACTTTACAGGTCCCTCTGTCCCCCTCTGTCCCTCTGTTCCCCTCCCCTCAGAGGATGAAGACCCCTTTATAGGTCCCTCTGTTCCCTTCTGTCCCCCTCAATCTATGCTAGATGCCCTCAATCTCACACAAATTATCAAGGAAACCACCAGGTACAACCCTAAACCTGTAAACATAGGCACCCTCATAGATATTATCCTGACCAACTTGCCCTCCAAATACACCTCTGCTGTTTTCAGAGATCACTGCCTCATTGCCTGCATCCGCTATGGGTCCGCGGTCAAACGACCACCCCTCATCACTGTCAAACGCTCCCTAAAACACTTCTGCGAGCAGGCCTTTCTAATCGACCTGTCCCGGGTATCCTGGAAGGATATTGACCTCATCCCGTCAGTCGAGGATGCCTGGTTGTTCTTTAAAAGTAATTTCCTCACCATCTTAAATAAGCATGCCCCTTTCAAAAAATGTAGAACTAAGAACAGATTTAGCCCTTGGTTCACTCCAGACCTGACTGCCCTTGACCAGCTCAAAAACATCCTGTGGCAGACTGCAATAGCATCTAATAGCCCCCGTGATATGCAACTGTTCAGGGAAGTCAGGAACCATTATATACACAGTCAGTCAGGAAAGCAAAGGCTAGCTTTTTCAAACAGAAATTTGCATCCTGTAGCTCTAACTCCAAAAACTTTTGGGACACTGTAAAGTCCATGGAGAATAAGAGCACCTCCTCCCAGCTGCCCACTGCACTGACGCTAGGAAACACTGTCACCACCGATAAATCCATGATAATTGAAAATTTCAATAAGCAATTCTCTACGGCTGGCCATGCTGTCCTCCTGGCTACCCCAACCCTAGCCAACAGCCCCCCCCCCCCCCCCCAGCTACTTGCCCAAGCCTCCCCAGCTTCTCCTTCACCCAAATCCAGATATCAGATGTTCTGAAAGAGCTGCAAAACCTGGACCCGTACAAATCAGCTGAGCTAGACCATTTGGACCCTCTTTTTCAAAAATTATCCGCCGCCATTGTTGCAACCCCTATTACCAGTCTGTTCAACCTCTCTTTCGTATCGTCCAAGATCCCTAAAGATTGGAAAGCTGCGGCGGTCATCACCCTCTTCAAAGGGGGTGACACTCTAGACCCAAACTGTTATAGACCTGTTATAGACCTATATCCATCCTGCCATGCCTTTCTAAAGTCTTTGAAAGCCAAGTTAATAATCAGATCGCTGACCATTTCGAATCCCACCGTACCTTCTCCGCTGTGCAATCTGGTTTCCGAGCTGGTCACTGTTGCACCTCAGCCACGCTCAAGGTACTAAATGATATCATAACCGCCATTGATAAAAGACAGTACTGTGCAGCCATCTTCATCGACCTGGCCAAGGCTTTCGACTCTGTCAATCACCATATTCTCATCGGCAGACTCAATAGCCTTGGTTTCTCAAATGACTGCCTCGCCTGGTTCACCAACTGTGTGTCAAATCGGAGGGCCTGTTGTCCGGACCTCTGGCAGTCTCTATGGGGGTACCACAGGGTTCAATTCTCGGGCCGACTCTTTTCTCTGTATATATCAACGATGTCGCTCTTGCTGCGGGTGATTCCCTGATCCACCTCTACGCAGACGACACCATTCTGTATACATCTGGCCCTTCTTTGGACACTGTGTTAACTAACCTCCAAACGAGCTTCAATGCCATACAACACTCCTTCCGTGTCCTCCAACTGCTCTTAAATGCTAGTAAAACAAAATGCATGCTTTTCAACCGTTCGCTGCCCGCATCTGCCCGCCCGACTAGCATCGCTACTCTGGACGGTTCTGACCTAGAATACGTGGACAACTACAAATACCTAGGTGTCTGGTTAGACTGTAAACTCTCCTTCCAGACTCATATCAAACATCTCCAATCCAAAATCAAATCTAGAATTGGCTTCTATTTCGCAACAAAGCCTCCTTCACTCACGGCGCCAAACTTAACCTAGTAAAACTGACTATCCTACCGATCCTCGACTTCGGCGATGTCATCTACAAAATAGCTTCCAATACTCAATACTCAAATAGCTTCTAATACTCAGCAAATTGGATGTAGTCTATCACAGTGCCATCCATTTTGTTACCAAAGCCCCTTATACCACCCACCACTGCGAACTGTATGCTCTAGTCGGCAGGCCCTCGCTACATATTCGTCGCCAGACCCACTGGCTCCAGGTCATCTATAAGTCGATTCTAGGTAAAGCTCCGCCTTATCTCAGCTCACTGGTCACGATAACAACACCCACCCGTAGTACGCGCTCCAGCAGGTATATCTCACTGGTCAATCCCAAAGCCAACACCTACTTTGGCCGCCTTTCCTTCCAGTTCTCTGCTGCCAGTGACTGGAACGAATTGCAAAAATTGCTGAAGCTGGAGACTTCTATTTCCCTCACTAACTTTAAACATCAGCTATCTGGGCAGCTAATCTAGCCCACCCAATCTACCTACCTCTACCTACCTCATCCCCATATTGTTTTTATTTACTTTGCTGCTATTTTACACACCAGTATCACTACTTACACACCATCATCTGCTCATCTATCACTCCAGTGTTAATCTGCTAAATTGTAATTACTTCGTTACTATGGCCTATTTATTGCCTACCTCCTCATGCCATTTGCACACACTGTATATAGACTTTCTTTTTTTTCTATTGTGTTATTGACTGTACAGTTGTTTATTTCATGTCTAACTCTGTGTTGTTGTATGTGTCAAACTGCTTTGCTTTATTCTTGGCCAGGTCTCAGTTGTAAATGAGAACTTGTTCTCAACTAGCCTACCTGGTTAAATAAAGGTGAAATAAATAAATGCATAAAAAGAGGATGAAGACCACTTTATAGGTCCCTCTGTTCTCCTCTGTCCCTCCCACCCTCCCTCTCTCTCCTCCCCCTCCTCTTCTTTACTCCCCCTCAGAGGATGAAGACCACTTTATAGGTCCCTCTGTTCTCCTCTGTCCCTCCCACCCACCCTCCCTCTCTCTCCTCCCCCTCCTCTTCTTTACTCCCCCTCAGAGGATGAAGACCACTTTATAGGTCCCTCTGTTCTCCTCTGTCCCTCCCACCCTCCCTCTCTCTCCTCCCCCTCCTCTTCTTTACTCCCCCTCAGAGGATGAAGACCACTTTATAGGTCCCTCTGTTCTCCTCTGTCCCTCCCACCCTCCCTCTCTTCCCTCCTCTTCTTTACTCCCCCTCAGAGGATGAAGACCACTTTATAGGTCCCTCTGTTCTCCTCTGTCCCTCCCACCCTCCCTCTCTCTCCTCCCCCTCCTCTTCTTTACTCCCCCTCAGAGGATGAAGACCACTTTATAGGTCCCTCTGTTCTCCTCTGTCCCTCCCACCCTCCCTCTCTCTCCTCCCCCTCCTCTTCTTTACTCCCCCTCAGAGGATGAAGACCACTTTATAGGTCCCTCTGTTCTCCTCTGTCCCTCCCACCCTCCCTCTCTCTCCTCCCCCTCCTCTTCTTTACTCCCCCTCAGAGGATGAAGACCACTTTATAGGTCCCTCTGTTCTCCTCTGTCCCTCCCACCCTCCCTCTCTTCCCTCCTCTTCTTTACTCCCCCTCAGAGGATGAAGACCACTTTATAGGTCCCTCTGTCCCCCTCTGTCCCTCCCACCCTCCCTCTCTTCCCTCCTCTTCTTTACTCCCCCTCAGAGGATGAAGACCACTTTATAGGTCCCTCTGTCCCCCTCTGTCCCTCCCACCCTCCCTCTCTTCCCTCCTCTTCTTTACTCCCCCTCAGAGGATGAAGACCACTTTATAGGTCCCTCTGTCCCCCTCTGTCCCTCCCACCCTCCCTCTCTTCCCTCCTCTTCTTTACTCCCCCTCAGAGGATGAAGACCACTTTATAGGTCCCTCTGTCCCCCTCTGTCCCTCCCACCCTCCCTCTCTTCCCTCCTCTTCTTTACTCCCCCTCAGAGGATGAAGACCACTTTATAGGTCCCTCTGTCCCCCTCTGTCCCTCCCACCCTCCCTCTCTTCCCTCCTCTTCTTTACTCCCCCTCAGAGGATGAAGACCACTTTATAGGTCCCTCTGTCCCCCTCTGTCCCTCCCACCCTCCCTCTCTTCCCTCCTCTTCTTTACTCCCCCTCAGAGGATGAAGACCACTTTATAGGTCCCTCTGTTCCCCTCTGTCCCTCCCTCTCTCTCCTCCCCCTCCTCTTCTTTACTCACCCACAGAGGATGAAGAGGATGCACATGAGCCAGGCGTAGGCTCCGACTTTATAGGTGACGTTAGTCATCACCTGTTGTTGACAGGAAGTACAGGTGGTCATGCCCTCTGAACGGCCCAGTTCTGTCTCATAACTCACAAACTTCTGAGTAGGAGCTCCACCACCTCCTCCAATACCACCTCCTCCAATACCACCTCCTCCACTAGTGTACACTAGCGAAAGAGAGAGAGAGAGAGAGAGAGAAAGAGGACAAGTTATATTTTGTCTGGCTCCAACACTGCTGGTATAGAGGGAACAAGGGAGAGAAAGATGGTATAATCGGTAGAGACAAGCGAGAGACTTATGCTGCCTTCAAAATGCCTCCTTTGGAACCTGGGAATTTACCAATTATAAGAACGCCATGATTGTGTTCAAGTTTCTTTTGAAGTCAGAACAATTCTTCAACCAATGAGATTTAATTTTAGCTAGCTAGCTGATGTTGCTACAGTTCTGGTGTTGTGTGCTTGCGTACAGTATAAATTAGGCTTAAGACAGGAAGTGCTTACCTGGCTTGCCCTGAGACTGAGACTGAGACATAGAGTAGTTATCGGAGGGGATGGTGGAGGAAGGAGGGTTGAAGGGGGTATGGACATGATATACCTTCACCCCATCATCACCTTGTCCTTCAACTGGAAGAGAGAGGGAGACAGAGGGAGGGAGGGAGAGAGAGAGAGAGAGGGAGAGGGGAGATGAGGAAGAGAAGGAGAGAGTTGCGGGGGGTTCATAGAGAGTTAGGAAAAGAGAAAGAGAGAGGTTGATTAGATGGCTCCAATATGTAAAATAGACTGAGTACAATCTATAGCAAGTGACACCTGGAACTTATGATACACAGGTACAGTAGAGCTACAACCTGGTACGTGACCTATATGATACACAGGTACAGCATAGCTACAACCTGGGACGTAACCTATATGATACACAGGTACAGTATAGTTACAACCTGGTATGTAACCTATATGATACACAGGTACAGTATAGTTACAACCTGGTATGTAACCTATATGATACACAGGTACAGCATAGCTACAACCTGGGACGTAACCTATATGATACACAGGTACAGTATAGTTACAACCTGGTATGTAACCTATATGATACACAGGTACAGTATAGTTACAACCTGGTATGTAACCTATATGATACACAGGTACAGTATAGTTACAACCTGGTATGTAACCTATATGATACACAGGTACAGTATAGTTACAACCTGGTATGTAACCTATATGATACACAGGTACAGCATAGTTACAACCTGGTATGTAACCTATATGATACACAGGTACAGTATAGTTACAACCTGGTATGTAACCTATATGATACACAGGTACAGTATAGTTACAACCTGGTATGTAACCTATATGATACACAGGTACAGTATAGTTACAACCTGGTATGTAACCTATATGATACACAGGTGGTACAGTATAGTTACAACCTGGTATGTAACCTATATGATACACAGGTACAGTATAGTTACAACCTGGTATGTAACCTATATGATACACAGGTACAGTATAGTTACAACCTGGTATGTAACCTATATGATACACAGGTACAGTATAGTTACAACCTGGTATGTAACCTATATGATACACAGGTACAGTATAGTTACAACCTGGTATGTAACCTATATGATACACAGGTACAGCATAGCTACAACCTGGGACGTAACCTATATGATACACAGGTACAGTATAGTTACAACCTGGTATGTAACCTATATGATACACAGGTACAGTATAGTTACAACCTGGTATGTAATAGTACAGTACAATACAACTTTATAATCCGCATGTTACAGCAAACAGCAGAATGTTGACGTACCTGGTATGATGTAGGGGGGAGGTTCTTTTCCATTTACGCTCATTGTCCTCTGCCTGGGCTTTCTGTGAGAGGGGTCAGAGGTTAGGTGTATCTACCATTAGCACTGTAACATCAGCATCGTCCTCTGGAGCAAGCCAGGCTCATAAGGACTGAATCAACCAATCATAATCTCCGATAAAGACTTGAATCAGGTGTGTTACAGGCAGGGCTGGAGTGAGAGGCTTCATAAGCGCTACAAAAAAACAATTATTTCACAAATCATCTAAGCACTTGTGAACCTCTATAATCGGTGTATAAAGGGTGACAATTACCATTATAGGTTGAATTGGCAAATGTGACAAAGCACTTATGTTTACACACCATTTATAGAGGATGACATACACATATAGATGATTTGAGAAGGATTTATGTAGCGCTTATGAAGCCTCTATTTTAGGCTATAAAAAGCCTTTATACGTTGTAATTGGATTAAAGTGGGACTGAAGTGAGGCCTTAGATATGAAGTCAGCCCCTGTAAAATGTGTGCCACTGCCTTCGTTAAAACTATGCAAGTCCAACCCAGGCTGACATAATGCAAGTCCAACCCAGGCTGACACAATGCAAGTCCAACCCAGGCTGACATAATGCAAGTCCAACCCAGGCTGACACAATGCAAGTCCAACCCAGGCTGACACAATGCAAGTCCAACCCAGGCTGACATAATGCAAGTCCAACCCAGGCTGACATAATGCAAGTCCAACCCAGGCTGACACAATGCAAGTCCAACCCAGGCTGACATAATGCAAGTCCAACCCAGGCTGACATAATGCAAGTCCAACCCAGGCTGACACAATGCAAGTCCAACCCAGGCTAACATAATGCAAGTCCAACCCAGGCTGACATAATGCAAGTCCAACCCTGGCTGACACAATGCAAGTCCAACCCTGGCTGACATAATGCAAGTCCAACCCAGGCTGACATAATGCAAGTCCAACCCAGGCTGACATAATGCAAGTCCAACCCAGGCTGACATAATGCAAGTCCAACCCAGGCTGACATAATGCAAGTCCAACCCAGGCTGACATAATGCAAGTCCAACCCAGGCTGACACAATGCAAGTCCAACCCTGGCTGACATAATGCAAGTCCAACCCAGGCTGACACAATGCAAGTCCAACCCTGGCTGACACAATGCAAGTCCAACCCTGGCTGACATAATGCAAGTCCAACCCAGGCTGACATAATGCAAGTCCAACCCAGGCTGACATAATGCAAGTCCAACCCAGGCTGACACAATGCAAGTCCAACCCAGGCTGACATAATGCAAGTCCAACCAAGGCTGACATAATGCAAGTCCAACCCAGGCTGGCATAATGCAAGTCCAACCCAGGCTGACATAATGCAAGTCCAACCCAGGCTGACACAATGCAAGTCCAACCCTGGCTGACACAATGCAAGTCCAACCCTGGCTGACATAATGCAAGTCCAACCCAGGCTGACATAATGCAAGTCCAACCCAGGCTGACATAATGCAAGTCCAACCCAGGCTGACACAATGCAAGTCCAACCCAGGCTGACATAATGCAAGTCCAACCAAGGCTGACATAATGCAAGTCCAACCCAGGCTGGCATAATGCAAGTCCAACCCAGGCTAACATAATGCAAGTCCAACCCAGGCTGACATAATGCAAGTCCAACCCAGGCTGACACAATGCAAGTCCAACCCAGGCTGACATAATGCAAGTCCAACCCAGGCTGACATAATGCAAGTCCAACCCTGGCTGACATAATGCAAGTCCAACCCAGGCTGACATAATGCAAGTCCAACCCAGGCTGACATAATGCAAGTCCAACCCAGGCTGACATAATGCAAGTCCAACCCAGGCTGACATAATGCAAGTCCAACCCTGGCTGACATAATGCAAGTCCAACCCAGGCTGACACAATGCAAGTCCAACCCAGGCTGACATAATGCAAGTCCAACCCTGGCTAACATAATGCAAGTCCAACCCAGGCTGACATAATGCAAGTCCAACCCAGGCTGACACAATGCAAGTCCAACCCAGGCTGACATAATGCAAGTCCAACCCTGGCTAACATAATGCAAGTCCAACCCAGGCTGACATAATGCAAGTCCAACCCAGGCTGACATAATGCAAGTCCAACCCAGGCTGACATAATGCAAGTCCAACCCAGGCTGACACAATGCAAGTCCAACCCAGGCTGACATAATGCAAGTCCAACCCAGGCTGACATAATGCAAGTCCAACCCAGGCTGGCATAATGCAAGTCCAACCCAGGCTGACATAATGCAAGTCCAACCCAGGCTGACATAATGCAAGTCCAACCCAGGCTGACATAATGCTCTATTCAGTCACTAGGTGGTGATATAACATTACAGGCGGGGCTTCACTAGTCTCAGAACCAGTCTGTTTAGCTAACATTCCACTCCTTGTTCTCCACGTCAGATGTTCAGCATGGGTGGAATGACGGCTAAACAGACTGGTACCCAAACTAGTGCTCCACTGTTTTGGTCATGGATCACTGTAATTTAGAGAGCTATCTATTGGATTTCCATTAGCTGTTACTATGGCAAACTCTACTCTTCCTGAATTCCACAAAGAAGAAACATTTTAAAACAACCACAGGCAACTAATTGCGTCCCAGGAATATGGGACCAAATACGAAACTTTGGAGTATTTTAATACACACAAGGGAATTTGTTCAAATAATTTTGGTCCCCTTAAATGAGGTGGGGGGGGACTATGTACAAAAAGTGCTGTCATTTCTAAATGGTTCACCTGATACAGATGAAAATATACCCTCAAATTAAACTCTGCACTCTGAACTTTAGCCTCATAATCATTGTATTATTTCAAAGTGCTGGAGTACAGAGCCAGAACAACAACAAATGTGTCACTGTCCCAATACATTTGGAGCTCACTGTATCTGACCCAATCCACAAACGGCAGAACATTTATATGGGGAGATGATCTCATTCTACAGCGACCAAATCTCATCTCATTACTGGATCAGTGTTGTGTTGCTGCTAAATCTGGAATCCTGCAACCAGGATTTCTGCAAAGCAGGGAATTCTGAGACAAAATGTTCAGAATGTTGTAAAGCCCTAAGGATTCCATTTGGAAGTCAGAAGACTGACTATCTGTACCTGTTAAACCTGACCTGAGATGGAACTATCTATCTGACCCAAATCTAACTCTACCCCAGGCTCAGACATACGGACCAGCTCCTTTACTAGAGCTGAGTTACGCCTTCACTGTAACCTGCCTGTAGCCTATCATATACCTACACACACACACACACACACACACACACACACACACACACACACACACACACACACACACACACACACACACACACACACACACACACACACACACCCTGCCCACCCATCCATCAGACAAGGAACAGACAAAGAGCTTTGACTGTCTGTCACTCAGTCCTCTGCTGTCAGTGGGATTGTACACTATGCAACATGAAGGATGGCTACCTTAACTAGGGTGGGGACCAAAGGCTACAGACACACACACACACACACACACCCGTAGAACAGAAGAGGAGAAATGCAGCCCTACAGGATGCTTCCCTTCCCTGTCTGTCTCCTCTGGTGCCCTACAGGATGCTTCCCTTCCCTGTCTGTCTCCTCTGGTGCCCTACAGGATGCTTCCCTTCCCTGTCTGTCTCCTCTGGTGCCCTACAGGATGCTTCCCTTCCCTGTCTGTCTCCTCTGGTGCCCTACAGGATGCTTCCCTTCCCTGTCTGTCTCCTCTGGTGCCCTGCAGGATGCTTCCCTTCCCTGTCTGTCTCCTCTGGTGCCCTACAGGATGCTTCCCTTCCCTGTCTGTCTGCTCTGGTGCCCTGCAGGATGCTTCCCCTTATTTGAAGGGATGTCTTAAGATAAATGTCCTGAAAAACCTACTGAATGAAGACTCCAAGTGGGAGCGGAGGGTGGGTAGGGTTTTCAGTGGTTGAATGAAATGTATTCAGAGAGCATTACACGACTGAAAAGGTGAAGTTTGAATGCCAAATACTGAGAAGTGTGTAGGAAAGACGTTCTGAGGAAAGGTATAAATTCCTAAGTCAGGATCAGGCTCTAAACGAGGAAATACAAGGTAAACATATACTGTTCATCTCTATAGCTTTGCCTTAGCGGAGACTTGCTTCCATTCAGCCACAAGAGCATTAGTGAGGTCTGGCACTGATGTTGGGCAATTAGGTCTGGCTCGCAGTAGGCATTCCAATTCATCCCAAAGGTGTTCGATGGGGTTGAGATCAGGGCTCTGTGCAGGCCATTCAAGTTCTTCCACACCAAACTCAACAAACCATTTCTGTATGGACCTGGCTTTGTGCACGGGGGCGAAACAGGAAAGGGCCTTCACCAAACTATTGCCACAAAGTTGGAAGCACATAATCGTCTAAAATGTCATTTTATGCTGTAGCGTTAAGATTTCTCTTCACCAGAACTAGGGGGCCTATGCCTGAACCATAAAAAAATACCCCCAGACCATTATTCCTCCTCCACCAAACTTTACAGTTGGCACTATGCATTCAGGCAGGTAGCGTTTTCCTGGCATCCACCAAACCCAGATTCGTCCATCGGACAGCCAGATGTTGAAAAATGGTTCATAACTCCAAAGAACACATTTCCACTGCTCCAGAGTCCAATGGGGGCGAGTTTTACACCACTCCACCCAACGCTTAGCGTTGTGCATTGTGATCTTAGGCTTGTGTGCTGCTGCTCGGCCATGGAAACCCATTTCATGAAGCTCCCGACAAACAGTTCTTGTGCCAATGTTGCTTCCAGAGGCAGTTTGGAACTCGGTAGAGAGTGTTTTGCTACCAAGGACAGACGATTGTTACGCGCTACGCGCTTCAACACTCGACAGTTCCGTTCTGTGAGCTTGTGTGGCCTACCACTTCATGGCTGAGCCGTTGTTGCTCCTAGACATTTCTACTTCACAAAAACAGCACTTCCAGTTGACCGGGGAAGCTCTAGCAGGGCAGAAATATGACGAACTGACATTGAAAGTCACTGAGGTCTTCAGTAAGGCCATTCTACTGCTAATGTTTGTCTATGGAGATTGCATGGCTGTGTGCTCGATTTTATACACCTGTCAGCAACAGGTGTGGCTGAAATAGCTGAATCCACACATTTTTTCCACTTTCGGCCAAGTCGTGTATGCATATTCCTCTCCATTTCAGTACCACTTGGTAGATTTAAAAAAAACTCTTATCTTGTTGATTATTTAGGGTTAGGAAAGTATTTATGAATCATGAAAACAGGTTTGGAGAGCCTTTACGCACAAAAAAAAGAAAACAGTTTGTGGTTTGATTCATTCAGTTCTTCAACCTGTAGTAATGTTGGAAGATTAGTGTACATAGAATTATAATATGGAGAATAGTGTACAGTAGTAGTAGTAGTAGTCTGTTGCCTGTACTAACCATGGAACTGTGTGATGATAGCAACACAATTTCACACTCAATTTGTGCAAATATGTACAAGAAGTATTTCAGCAGATGTTATGCGTTTTTTGTGTTTCTTAATTCGTGTGAAATGACCAAAAAAATGTGTGTGATGTAATTCGTAGGAAAATACAACATTTTTCTTTGCGACTTCATTCATAGGAGAATACATTTTTGTGATGCAAACTTTGGAACAATCTTTTGAAAGTTCTTAGACCAATGCATGATGGGCAATGGTGTTCTACACCACATTTCTTTTGTGTCCCACATTTATTTATATATAAAAAAAAAAAAATGTCTTAACAATCCAATATTGTTAATCAACCTGGTTATCACAGAAATAATTAGAATAGTAGCCTTACGTTTTATTATTATTATTATTATTTTTAATGCCAATACTGTTTTCTATGATTGTTTTCGCTTACACTTTGGGTGATTTTGTAGTCAGAAAGGCCCTTTTTCGTGTAGACAACAGTAGTCCTACATGATTTTCTTCACAATGCATTTCATCTTTCCTGAAGTCTACATTACACCATTTTCTTCATAATGCATTTAATACAAGGCTCCACTTTTTCATGTACATTACATCATTTTCGTCAAAATACAAGGCATCACTTTCTTTTCATAATGCATTTTATACCATTTTTTGAGGGTTGCAAGATTGGAGAAAAAATACACATTCATTGTTTACAAAATTTGGTATCGGTGAAGGTATTTGATTGGGGAATGTGGATACGTTTTTATGATGGGAAATATAATACACACCATAATACACACACAAACACTTACACACATACACACACACTCACTTTGTTTGTACTTATGCTATATGAGTACAAACAAACTCTTGGCTTTTGTATTCATTATTTTTTATAATATATTTGTATCTAATGTATTCATCGTCTTTAACTGGTTAAATGTTTGTAGTTTGAGTGTTGCAGTAATGATTACATGGTTAAAGAGTTGTAAATCTCTGCTTGATTTAGCTTTTGGTATATTTGGTATTTTTATACATGTTCTCTATTTCCACTGAAGAAAGCAACAATTAATCAACACATATATACATCAGTAATAAAATAATATCATGGTTTTATTTAACCTTTATTTAACTAGGCAAGTCAGTTAAGAACAAAATCTTATTTACAATGACGGCCAAACCCGGACAATGCTGGGCCAATTGTGCACCGCCCTATGGCACTCCCAATCACGGCCGGATGTGATACAGACTGGAATTGAACCAGGGACTGTAGTGAAGCCTCTTGGACTGAGATGCAGCGCTGCTCCACTCGGGAGCCCTGGTTTTATAACACTTTAAACAGGTAGTTTGTAAATGTGTAGAATGTGTTTGTTTTGGGTCAACGCTGGCAAGTTAACTGATGTAAATTAGACAGTCACAGAGGATGTTCTTCTGAATAACTGGTCAGAGCATAACACTTTCCATTCAGCTTCAGGCAACTTGGATGTAAGGCTTGATCACACCTGTAGTGGCTTCTTCTATCTGTCTCGCCCATTGTTGATTATCCATTGTTCACTAGTTACATCAACGTAATGACACCCAACACAATGTTGAAAAACAGAATGCTTCCCACCACTAGATCGCATATCTAGACGTGAGCTGGATGTGATCCCAACTCTGCCACCAATGTAGCGGAAGAAAGTGAAAGCTGCAACATGGACTCTAACCAGGGCTCATACGTGGCAAAGTGAGCTCTAACGGCCGTTGCCATGAAAGTCCTATAGGCCTCTGGGCAGAGGCAGTAGTCCAACAATGCTGGCATATGCCTTGTTACAACAGCCTAATTATATAACATGATTGACAGGACCGTAATCATCATGAAACGGCCTTGGAAGTGCCATAAGTGTAAGCCAACATAATTCATTATTTTACATGAACCTGTTTAACTGCATTGATATTGTCACGAATCCCACCGAAGGTGTCTCCCCTGCCTGCTCGGGCGGCGCTCGGCGGTCGTCGTCGCCGGCCTTCCAGCCACCGCTGATCCCTTTTTCCTTTTCGGTTTGTTTGGTCTTATTGGTTGCACCTGTTCCCTGTTGTGTTTCTTGATTTTATGGTTAATATATCACACACCGCCGAGGTGCCTTATTTCTGTTATAAACTGGTTACCAACGTAATTAGAGCAATAAAAATAAATGCTTTGTCATACCCGTGGTATACGGCCTGATATACCATGGCTTTCAGCCAATCAGAATTCAGGGCTCAAACCACCCAGTTTATAATGAACCCTTATAGAGCCACTGAACACTCCGATTGGCACGTGTGTTTTTCTGTTCCTCATTAGAAAAACTCAATTTTTTTCCTGACCGATTCTGTGTTTGGTTAGTGATGTTTGTCCCTCATGAGACACCGTAGCCTATTTCTCAAGGATTTTTTAGTTGCGCAATTTTACATCTAACTAAGGTGTTTGGTGCAGTATTTCTGGAGTAAAGAAATGTGTTGTCTACGTGTTGTCTCATGTAAACAGGCGGAGCTGCTGAACAGGTCTGTTGCACTGTCTGTGCTATTGGATAGAGAGCGATCACGGCAGCTGTTCAGCCCATGTTAGTGGGCAAAACATCAGCAAATCAAAACCCAACCTTCATTTACCCATTGTGATGCATGGATGTTCCAAACTCCATTTTAGACTAGACTGACTTTATCACCAAAATTATCCTATTTCCACTTTGTAGTCAATTGTGACACTAGAATAAGTGTTTCTGACTCATATGGACACCCCATAGGCCGTTTTCAAAGGGATTTGTTGCTTTTTAAAGGCAGTTGCTCTTTAACTCTCAGACCAGACACCTACTCCATATGGCAGAGAGACAACTCCCAAGCACCTAACCCCCTAATGACGTCACACACTTTGACACCTCATCTCTATCTTGCTAAGTCTCACAGGTGGATAGTGAATGATTAGTATTTCAACAGCTTGGTTTAGTTTCTGTTCACCTGGTTTTGGAGCCTGTCTCAGATATGTTTCAGTGTAATCTATGGAAACTACCCACTGGGTACAGACGTCAGTTCAACGTCTAGTTGTGGTTTACATTTGGTTGAGTTGTCAACTAATGTGAATTCAGAGTGAAATCAACAATAAATGTCACCATGTCAGTGGATTTAGGTTCCGAGTTGGGTGAAAAAAAAAATAATAATTCCATTACGTTGATGACTTTATGCAAATCCAATCATTCTTCCACGTTGATTCAACGTCATCACATAGATTTCTGGGGGTTGAAATGACGTGGAAACAACATTGATTCAACCAGTTTTTGCCCAGTGGGTTCTAAGTTATCAGGTCGTCTGAACCTCACACCTGAAATCACCTGAAAGCCGCAGGTCAACCCTGACGACCATAAAAATGAATGTCATTCAGTATAGATTCTTACCTTTTATAATTTTTTTATTTAACCTTTATTTAACTTGTCTAACAACAATAATAATTAATGTAATTCAGTAGAGAGTCTTACCTGTCTAGCTGTGTAGATAGATATGTGTTGAAGCTGTTGATAGGACGGAGAACTCTCTCTCTGCTTCCCTCTTTCCCTTATCCACTCCCAGGCCCCGCCCCCTTATCCAAGCCCCACCCCCTCATTAACCTAGTCCTAAATATGTCATAGGAATCTTCCTGGGTGGATGATACTGTACAGGGCCTGTCTCATGGTGCGTTCCAAGTCGCACCCTATTCCCTATATAGTGCACTACTTTTGACCAGGGACCATCCCTTTTCCATCCAGGGCCCTGGTCCAAAGTAGTGCACTATATAGAGAATAGGGTACCATTTGGGATACATCCTGAGTGTGTTTTCTCTGTGTGTTTTCTCTGTGTGTTCTTTGTTTCCGTGGGTTTTGTGTTTGTTGGCATGCAGTAGGGCTGGGCCTGTTTCTCAGCAGTGCTCTACTCTCACTATAACCTGTTTCTAGCCACCCGTACTCTTACCTGACTGTCCAAACTTAGAGGGACTTCTCACGCGCACACACACTTCCTGTGCCTTCAGAAAGTATTCAGACACCTTGACTTTTTCCACATTTGTTTACGTTACAGCCTTATTCTAAAATGGATTCGATTGTTGTTTTTCTCTCATCAATCTACACACAATACCCCATAATGACAAAGCAAAAACAGGTTTTAGAACATTTTTGCACATTTATATATATATAAAAAAATGAAATATTACATTTACATAAGTATTCAGACCCTTTACTCAGTACTCAGTACTTTGTAGCGTCATACCCAAGAAGACTCGAGACAGCAATTACTGCCTCGAGTCTTCTTGGGTATGATGCTACAAGTTTGGCACACCTGTATTTGGGGAGTTTCTACCATTCTCCTCTGCAGATCCTCTCAAGCTCTGTCAGGTTGGATGGGGAGCATCGTTGCACAGCTATTTTCAGGTCTCTCCAGATATGTTCGATTGGGTTCAAGTCCGGGCTCTGGCTGGGCCACTCAAGGACATTCAGAGACTTGTCTCGAAGACACTCCTGCGTTGCCTTGGCTGTGTGCTTAGATTCGTTGTCCTGTTGAAAGGTGAACCTTCGCCCCAGTCTGAGGTCCTGAGCGCTCTGGAGCAGGTTTTCATCAAGGATCTCTCTGTACTTTGCTCCGTTCATCTTTCCCTCGATCCTGACTAGTCTCCCAGTCCCTGCCACTGAAAAACCTCCCCACAGCATGATGCTGCCACCACCATGCTTCACCGTAGGGATGGTGCCAGGTTTCCTCCAAACGTGATGCTTGGCATTCAGGCCAATCTTGGTTTTATCAGATCAGAGAATCATGTTTCTCATGGTCTGAGAGTCTTTAGGTGCCTTTTGGCAAACTCCAAGCGGGCTGTCATGTGCCTTTTACTGAGGAGTGACTTCCGTCTGGCCTCTCTACCATAAAGCCTGATTGGTAGAGTGCTGCAGAGATGGTTGTCCTTTTGGAAGGTTCACCCATCTCCACAGAGGAACTCTGGAGCTCTCTCAGAGTGATCATTGGGTTCTTGGTCACCTCCCTGACGAAGGCCCTTCTCCGCTGATTGCTCAGTTTGGCCGGGTGGCCAGCTCTAGGAAGAGTCTTAGTGGTTCCAAACTTCTTCCATTTAAGAATGATGGAGGCCACTGTGTTCTTGGGGACCTTTAATGCTGCAGAAATGTTTTGGTACCCTTCCCCAGATCTGTTCCTCGACACAATCCTATCTCAGAGCTCTTCGGACAATTCCTTATATAGACAGGTGTGTGTCTTTCCAAATCATGTCTAATCAATTAAATTTACCACAGGTGGACTCCAATCAAGTTGTAGAAACATCTCAAGGATGATCAATGGAAACAGGATGCACCTGAGCTCAATTTCGAGTCACATAGCAAAGGGTCTGAATACTTATGTAAATAAGGTATTTCTGTTATTGATTTGTAATACATTTCTAAAAACCTGTTGTCGCATTTCTAAAAACCTGTTTTCACTTCGCTTTATCTTGGAATGTGACAGGAGGACATTTTTTTCATGCAGTGGAACGTTTTGTCCAGGAAGTTGTCTAAAAGGGATTGAATTTGTTGCCTAATTGTTTTTGGTAGGTTTCCCCACTACATTCCCTCCATCTATAGCATTTCTTAATATTACTCAGTTCCTTTGGCTTTGATGCCTCATGATTGAGTATTGCTCTGTTCAAATAGACTGTGATTTTGCTGTGGTCTGATAGGGGTGTCAGTGGGCTGACTGTGAACGCTCTGAGAGACTCTGGGTTGAGGTCAGTGATAAAGTAGTCTACAGTACTACTGCCAAGAGATGAGCTATAGGTGTACCTACCATAGGAGTCCCCTTGAAGCCTACTGTACCATTGACTATGTACCTACCCAGCGTGCAACAGAGTTGTGACTCGTTTCAGTTGGTTATGTTGTCGTAGTTGTGCTTTGGGGGCATATGGGGGAGGGATGCTGTCACCTCCAGGTAGGTGTTTGTCCCCCTGTGTGCTGAGGGTGTCAGGTTCTTGTCCAGTTCTAGCATTTAGGTCGTCACAGACTAGTACATGTCCCTGGGCCTGGAAATGATTGATTTCCCCCTCCAGGATGGAGAAGCTGTCTTCCTTAAAGTATGGGGATTCTAGTGGGGGGGATATAGGTAGCACACAGGAGGAGATTTTTCTCTGTTAAGAGACCCCTGGGTCCCTTCCCTGTTTCACACCTGGTAGTTTGGTGGATGGGACTACCAGCTCTCTGTAACCTAGAGGGAAACCAGCGGGTCTGTCTCCTCTATACCACCCAACTGGTAGTTTGGTGGATGGGACTACCAGCTCTCTGTAACTTAGAGCGCAACCAGTGGGTCCATCTCCTCTATACCATGTTTCTAGTAGGATGACAATGTCTGGTCTGAGGGGGCCTAAATGGGGTGTGGGCATGGTTGACTTGGGGGGGTGATGATTGGTTGGGGTGGGGGTGTGTATATGGCTGGTGGTGTTGTGGTCTGGATGTAGGTCCTCTCAGCGTGGGTCCTCTATGTGTAGGTCCGGGGTGGGTGGTCAGGGCGTGACAGGTGGTTGTTTTGGGTGGTTTTGGGTTTTCTGTTTCTATGTGGGGGTTTTGTAGATTTCTATTTCTATGTTTTGTTTTCTATGTTTTGGCCGGGTATGGTTTCCAATCAGAGGCAGCTGTCTAGCATTGTCTCTGATTGGAAGCCATACTCAGGCAGCCTGTTTCATGTGTGGGTAGTTGTTTTCCGTTTTGTCAAGTGTCCTGACGGAACTGTTTTGCTGTCGTTTTGTTGTTTTTTGATGAAGTGTTTCATTAATAAAATTAATCTGAGCACTCTACACACTGCGCCTTGGTGCGCTTTCGATGACTGTTGTGACAACAATGTACATATTGACAAAGCTTTCTTTGGAGATTTACAATATTAACATAATAAAAATAATAATTATCAATATTGTCAACGGGACAACAGTAACAACAATAATCAAGGGTTAAAATAACCATACATTCAACAATAAGCATAGAGGACATGTGCTGGTTGGTTGGACTGTCAGACACTGTCCCTCATCTTATGGCAGGCAGCAATATAGTGCGCTGCCAACCCACAGCTCTCTGCGTCCTCCCCCAACAGGACGGGTAGCCTACTCTCATCAGAGAGGTCTTTGAAACCTTTAATAAGGGTTTCAAATTTGGGGAAATGACACTCTCAAATTGTTTTATATTGTTGACATTTTGTCGGGAAATGCAGCTCCGTCTCAGGTTCTACTGTGGTACTAAGACATTCTATAATGCAGCTCCGTCTCAGGTTCTACTGTGGTACTAAGACATTCTAGAATGCAGCTCCGTCTCAGTACCACAGTAGAACCTAAGACATTCTAGAATGCAGCTCTGTCTCAGGTTCTACTGTGGTACTAAGACATTCTAGAATGCAGCTCTGTCTCAGGTTCTACTGTGGTACTAAGACATTCTAGAATGGAGCTCTGTCTCAGGTTCTACTGTGGTACTAAAACATTCTAGAATGGAGCTCTGTCTCAGGTTCTACTGTGGTACTAAGACATTCTAGAATGAAGCTCTGTCTCAGGTTCTACTGTGGCACTAAGACATTCTAGAATGCAGCTCTGTCTCAGGTTCTATTGTGGTGCTAAGACATTCTAGAATGCAGCTCTGTCTCAGGTTCTACTGTGGTACTAAGACATTCTAGAATGCAGCTCTGTCTCAGGTTCTACTGTGGTGCTAAGGCATTCTAGAATGCAGCTCTGTCTCAGGTTCTACTGTGGTACTAAGACATTCTAGAATGCAGCTCTGTCTCAGGTTCTACTGTGGTACTAAGACATTCTAGAATGCAGCTCTGTCTCAGGTTCTACTGTGGTACTAAGACATTCTAGAATGCAGCTCTGTCTCAGGTTCTACTGTGGTACTAAGACATTCTAGAATGAAGCTCTGTCTCAGGTTCTACTGTGGTACTAAGACATTCTAGAATGCAGCTCTGTCTCAGCTTCTACTGTGGTACTAAGACATTCTAGAATGAAGCTCTGTCTCAGGTTCTACTGTGGCACTAAGACATTCTAGAATGAAGCTCTGTCTCAGGTTCTACAGTGGTGCTAAGACATTCTAGAATGCAGCTCTGTCTCAGGTTCTACTGTGGTGCTAAGACATTCTAGAATGCAGCTCTGTCTCAGGTTCTACTGTGGTACTAAGACATTCTAGAATAAAGCTCTGTCTCAGGTTCTACTGTGGTACTAAGACATTCTAGAATGAAGCTCTGTCTCAGGTTCTACTGTGGTACTAAGACATTCTAGAATGAAGCTCTGTCTCAGGTTCTACTGTGGTACTAAGACATTCTAGAATGCAGCTCTGGTTTAGAAGTCATTTAGAGTGATTTAAAGTCCAGGATGGAAAAGCATCTTTCACTGTTTGTGTCAGTCACTCCCTCCTCCCCCTCCTCTTCTCCCACCAGCCCCCAACCACTCCCAGGGAACAGGGTGAGGTCCATCAGAAGGTGTGTGTGTATCTCTGTGTGTGTGTGTGTGTGTGTGTGACTGAGTGACGTGGAGGGTGTTGGCTCTGACTAGGTTGTCATTGCAGGTGTGGTCCTATACAGAGTCAAGGTGTGTGTATGTGTGTGTTTGTGTTGCCGTTCGGCCAGATCAACTACATTCCGAAGCCCAGACCAAACCTTTTTTTGTGTTCTCTGCATTCCACAACAGGGCTATGAACATTCTTTGTGTGTGTGTGTGTTTGCATATGTGTGTCCATGCTTGTGTGAGTGTGTATGTGTTTGCATGCGTGTCTGTGTGTGTGTATGCATGTGTGTTTGTGTGTGTGTTCTGAGGTTTTTTCCAATGACGAAGCAAGTTCAGGAAATCTACCGTACGATAGCCATCATCAGAGAAACCTGTCCCACTCAGACAACATTACTACAACATACAACCTGTACCACTCAGACAACATTACTACAACATTACTACATCATACAACATGTACCACTCAGACAACATTACTACATCATACAACTTGTACCACTCAGACAACATTACTACAACATTACTACATCATACAACCTGTACCACTCAGACAACATTACTACAACATTACTACATCATATAACCTGTACCACTCAGACAACATTACTACAACATTACTACATCATACAACCTGTACCACTCAGACAACATTACTACAACATTACTACATCATACAAACTGTACCACTCAGACAACATTACTACATCATATAACCTGTACCACTCAGACAACATTACTACAACATTACTACAACATACAACCTGTACCACTCAGACAACATTACACACAACGTACATCCTGTACCACTCAGACAACATTACTACAACATTACTACATCATACAACCTGTACCACTCAGACAACATTACAAACAACATACAACCTGTACCACTCAGACAACATTACTACAACATTACTACACCATACAACCTGTACCACTCAGACAACATTACTACAACATACAACCTGTACCACTCAGACAACATTGCTACAACATTACTACAACATTACTACATCATACAACCTGTACCACTCAGACAACATTGCTACAACATTACTACAACATTACTACAACTTACAACCTGTACCACTCAGACAACATTACTACAACATTACTACAACATACAACCTGTACCACTCAGACAACATTACTACAACATTACTACATCATACAACCTGTACCACTCAGACAACATTACTACAACATACAACCTGTACCACTCAGACAACATTACTACAACATTACTACATCATACAACATGTACCACTCAGACAACATTACTACATCATACAACTTGTACCACTCAGACAACATTACTACAACATTACTACATCATACAACCTGTACCACTCAGACAACATTACTACAACATTACTACATCATATAACCTGTACCACTCAGACAACATTACTACAACATTACTACATCATACAACCTGTACCACTCAGACAACATTACTACAACATTACTACATCATACAAACTGTACCACTCAGACAACATTACTACATCATATAACCTGTACCACTCAGACAACATTACTACAACATTACTACAACATACAACCTGTACCACTCAGACAACATTACACACAACGTACATCCTGTACCACTCAGACAACATTACTACAACATTACTACATCATACAACCTGTACCACTCAGACAACATTACAAACAACATACAACCTGTACCACTCAGACAACATTACTACAACATTACTACACCATACAACCTGTACCACTCAGACAACATTACTACAACATACAACCTGTACCACTCAGACAACATTGCTACAACATTACTACAACATTACTACATCATACAACCTGTACCACTCAGACAACATTGCTACAACATTACTACAACATTACTACAACTTACAACCTGTACCACTCAGACAACATTACTACAACATTACTACAACATACAACCTGTACCACTCAGACAACATTACTACAACATTACTACATCATACAACCTGTACCACTCAGACAACATTACTACAACATACAACCTGTACCACTCAGACAACATTGCTACAACATTACTACATCATACAACCTGTACCACTCAGACAACATTACTACAACATACAACCTGTACCACTCAGACAACATTACTACAATATTACTACATCATACAACCTGTACCACTCAGACAACATTGCTACAACATACAACCTGTACCACTCAAACAACATTACTACAACATTACTACATCATACAACCTGTACCACTCAGACAACATTACTACAACATTACTACAACATTACTATATCATACAACCTGTACCCCTCAGACAACATTTCTACAACATTACTACATCATACAACCTGTACCACTCAGACAACATTACTACAACATTACTATATCATACAACCTGTACCACTCAGACAACATTTCTACAACATTACTACATCATACAACCTGTACCACTCAGACAACATTACTATAACACAATACTGTCTCTGGGCAGTCTGTTATCATTATAACACAATACTGTCTCTGGGCAGTCTGTTTTTACTATAACACAATACTGAAGCTATGAAGTCTATTTTTTCATCATAAAATACTGAAGCTGTGAAATCTATTGTTTTCATCATAACACAATACTAAAATAAAAAGATTGGAAAAGTTTGTCCATACATCTCCCTTTTGAATAGATAACTCTTTGTGTAGTTGTTTGTTTAGTGTTTTCAAATTTTCCCAGAAGTGGTTAGAGTCTATGGATTCTTCAATTACATTGAGTTGATTTCTGACGTGCTGTTCCTTCTTTTTCCGTAGTGTATTTCTGTATTGTTTTAGTGATTCACCATAGTGAAGGCGTAGACTCAGGTTTTCTGGGTCTCTATGTTTTTGGTTGGATAGGTTTCTCAATTTCTTTCTTAAGTTTTTGCATCCTCTCTCCCTCTCAATTCAATTTCAATTTCAATTTAAGGTGCTTTATTGGCATGGGAATCATATGTTAACATTGCCAAAGCAAGTCAAATAGATAATTGTCACATTCGTCGTATGAAGGAGACCAAGGCGTAGCGTGAGTATCGTTCCACATCTTTATTAATATGTGAAACTATGCCAGACATACAATAAACTATAAAGAAAACAACAAACCGTGACGACAGCGGTGCAACATGCACTAACTCAAAATAATCTCCCAAAAACACAGGTGGGAAAAACAACTACTTAAATATGATCCCCAATTAGAGACAACGATGACCAGCTGCCTCTAATTGGGAATCATACAAAAACTATAACATAGCAAAATGAAACAAGAACACAACATAGAAAAATAAACTAGATAAAACCCCCCAGTCACGCCCTGACCTACTCTACCATAGAAAATAAGAGCTCTCTATCGTCAGGACGTGACAATAATAAACAAAAGTGAAACAAACAATAGAAAATGAACAGTAAACATTACACTCATAGAAGTTCCAAAAGAATAAAGACATTTCAAATGTCATTATGTATATATACAGTGTTGTAACTATGTGCAAATGGTTAAAGTACAAAAGGGAAAATAAATAAACATGAATATGGGTTGTATTTACAATGGTGTTTGTTTGCTCTCTCTCTCTCTCTTTCTCTCTCTCTCAAACACTAACAACTAATATATATATCTATACAACTATACAGCCACCTGACTAATATATATCTATACAACTATACAGCCACCTGACTAATATATATCTATACAACTATACAGCCACCTGACTAATATATATCTATACAACTATACAGCCACCTGACTAATATATATCTATACAACTATACAGCCACCTGACTAATATATATATATACAACTATACAGCCACCTGACTAATATATATCCATTCAACTATACAGCCACCTGACTAATATATATCCATACAACTATACAGCCACCTGACTAATATATATCTATACAACTATACAGCCACCTGACTAATATATATCTATACAACTATACAGCCACCTGACTAATATATATCTATACAACTATACAGCCACTTGACTAATATATATCTATACAGCCACCTGACTAATATATATCTATACAACTATACAGCCACCTGACTAATATATATCTATACAACTATACAGCCACCTGACTAATATATATCTATACAACTATACAGCCACCTGACTAATATATATCTATACAGCCACCTGACTAATATATATCTATACAACTATACAGCCACCTGACTAATATATATCTATACAACTATACAGCCACCTGACTAATATATATCCATACAACTACACAGCCACCTGACTAATATATATCCATACAACTATACAGCCACCTGACTAATATATATCCATACAACTATACAGCCACCTGACTAAATATATCTATACAACTATACAGCCACCTGACTAATATTTATCTATACAACTATACAGCCACCTGACTAATATATATCTATACAACTATACAGCCACCTGACATATATATCTATACAACTATACAGCCACCTGACTAATATTTATCCATACAACTATACAGCCACCTGACTAATATATATCTATACAACTATACAGCCACCTGACTAATATATATCTATACAACTATACAGCCACCTGACTAATATATATCTATACAACTATACAGCCACCTGACTAATATATATCTATACAACTATACAGCCACCTGACTAATATATATCCATACAACTATACAGCCACCTGACTAATATATATCCATACAACTATACAGCCACCTGACTAATATATATCTATACAACTATACAGCCACCTGACTAATATATATCTATACAACTATACAGCCACCTGACTAATATATATCTATACAACTATACAGCCACCTGACTAATATATATCTATACAGCCACCTGACTAATATATATCTATACAACTATACAGCCACCTGACTAATATATATCTATACAACTATACAGCCACCTGACTAATATATATCTATACAACTATACAGCCACCTGACTAATATATATCTATACAGCCACCTGACTAATATATATCTATACAACTATACAGCCACCTGACTAATATATATCTATACAACTATACAGCCACCTGACTAATATATATCCATACAACTACACAGCCACCTGACTAATATATATCCATACAACTATACAGCCACCTGACTAATATATATCCATACAACTATACAGCCACCTGACTAATATATATCTATACAACTATACAGCCACCTGACTAATATTTATCTATACAACTATACAGCCACCTGACTAATATATATCTATACAACTATACAGCCACCTGACATATATATCTATACAACTATACAGCCACCTGACTAATATTTATCCATACAACTATACAGCCACCTGACTAATATATATCTATACAACTATACAGCCACCTGACTAATATATATCTATACAACTATACAGCCACCTGACTAATATATATCTATACAACTATACAGCCACCTGACTAATATATATCCATACAACTATACAGCCACCTGACTAATATTTATCCATACAACTATACAGCCACCTGACTAATATATATCTATACAACTATACAGCCACCTGACTAATATTTATCCATACAACTATACAGCCACCTGACTAATATATATCTATACAACTATACAGCCACCTGACTAATATATATCCATACAACTATACAGCCACCTGACTAATATATATCTATACAACTATACAGCCACCTGACTAATATATATCCATACAACTATACAGCCACCTGACTCATATATATCTACACAACTATACAGCCACCTGACTAATATATATCTATACAGCCACCTGACTAATATATATCTATACAGCCACCTGACTAATATTTATCCATACAACTATACAGCCACCTGACTAATATATATCTATACAACTATACAGCCACCTGACTAATATATATCTATACAACTATACAGCCACCTGACTAATATTTATCCATACAACTATACAGCCACCTGACTAATATTTATCCATACAACTATACAGCCACCTGACTAATATATATCTATACAACTATACAGCCACCTGACTAATATATATCTATACAACTATACAGCCACCTGACTAATATATATCTATACAACTATACAGCCCCCTGACTAATATATATCTATACAACTATACAGCCACCTGACTAATATATATCTATACAGCCACCTGACTAATATATATCTATACAACTATACAGCCACCTGACTAATATATATCTATACAGCCACCTGACTAATATATATCTATACAACTATACAGCCACCTGACTAATATATATCCATACAACTATACAGCCACCTGACTAATATATATCCATACAACTATACAGCCACCTGACTAATTTATCCATACAACTATACAGCCACCTGACTAATATATATCTATACAACTATACAGCCACCTGACTAATATATATCTATACAGCCACCTGACTAATATATATCTATACAACTATACAGCCACCTGACTAATATATATCCATACAACTATACAGCCACCTGACTAATATATATCCATACAACTATACAGCCACCTGACTAATTTATCCATACAACTATACAGCCACCTGACTAATATATATCTATACAACTATACAGCCACCTGACTAATATATATCTCTACAACTATACAGCCACCTGACTAATATATATCTATACAACTATACAGCCACCTGACTAATATATATCTATACAACTATACAGCCACCTGACTAATATATATCCATACAACTATACAGCCACCTGACTAATATATATCTATACAACTATACAGCCACCTGACTAATATATATCTATACAACTATACAGCCACCTGACTAATATATATCCATACAACTATACAGCCACCTGACTAATATATATCTATACAACTATACAGCCACCTGACTAATATATATCTATACAACTATACAGCCACCTGACTAATATATATCTATACAACTATACAGCCACCTGACTAATATATATCTATACAACTATACAGCCACCTGACTAATACATATCCATACAACTATACAGCCACCTGACTAATATATATCCATACAACTATACAGCCACCTGACTAATATATATCTATACACCTATACAGCCACCTGACTAATATATATCTATACAACTATACAGCCACCTGACTAATATATATCCATACAACTACACTGCAAAAAGAGAAAATCTGACCTAGATTTGTAAAATAGAATACATTTATTACTTAATACTTTTGTTGTTTTGAGTTTATTTCACTTACCTATTTGTTAATGGTGTGCGTGTTCATGCGTGTGTTTGTGTGTGTGTGTGTGTGAGAGAGGTCTCTGGTAAAGCCATCATGTTCTGACTCTGCTTCCCTCACGACGCCAGGACAGCGGAGTCAATCACCACCTTCCGGAGACACCTGAAACCCCACCTCTTTAAGGAATACCTGGGATAGGATAAAGTAATCCTTCTAACCCCCCCCCCCCCCCAAAAGATTTAGATGCACTATTGTAAAGTGGTTGTTCCACTGGATATCATAAGGTGAATGCACCAATTTGTAAGTCACTCTGGATAAGAGCGTCTGCTAAATGACTTAAATGTAATGTAAATGTAATGATGCATTGTGGGAAAAAAACAGATGTGTGTGTGTGCGTCAGTGTGGTGCGTTCGTGTGTGTGTGAGGGGGCTTCCCATCCCTGCACTGCCCCATCCCTCTTCTCTCTCCTTTACCTCTATTAGTTAGCCTCGGTAGCTCTCAGAGCTAACAACCTCCGCACCTCTAGACACCCAGACCCCGGCCCTGCCCTGCCCTAACCCAGCCACGCTGCACTATGACCAGCCTCAGAGCTGGACGGAGGGCCCTGGCCCTGGTTCTCCTGGTTGTCCTCCAGCTTCAGGCCTGTAGGGGACAGGGTGCTGCTGAGCTCAGGAAGCCCATCTACCAGAGACTCAGACGACTAGACGATCAGGTCAGTGTGTATGGTTTGTGTGTGTGTCTGTGGGTGTGTGTCAGTGTGTGTGTGTGTGCATGTGTGTGTTTGTAAGTCTGTTCATGTGTGTGTCGCCTTTGATGTGTTATTGTTTCATTACAAGAAAATTCAAAAATTAGAATGTTATTATCCATAAGTAGGACATGACCAAAAGTATGTGGACACCTGATCGTCCAACATCTCATTCCATAATCATGGGTATTAATATGGAGTTGGTACCCCCCTTTGCTGCTATAACAGCCTCCACTCTTCTGGGAAGGCTTTCCACTAGATGTTGGAACATTTCTGCGGGGACTTGCTTCCTTTCAGCAACAAGAGAATTAGGGAGGTTGGGCGCTGATGTTGGGCAATTAGGCGTGGCTCGCAGTCGTTGTTCCAATTCATCCCAAAGGTGTTCGATGGGGTTGAGGTCAGGGCTCTGTGCAGGCCAGTCATGTTCTTCCGCACCGATCTAGACAAACCATGTATGTATGGACCTGGCTTTGTGCACGGAGACATTGTCATGCTGAAACAGGAAAGGGCCTTCCCCAAACCGTTGCCACAAAGTTGGAAGCACAGAATCGTCTAGAATATAATTTTATGCTGTAGCATTAAGATTTCTCTTTACTAGAACTAGGGGTTCTAGCCCGAACCATGAAAAACAGGCCCAGACCATTAGTCCTCCTCCACCAAACTTTACAGTTGGCACTACACTATGTATTGGGGCAGGTAGAGTTCTCCTGGCATTCGCCAAACCCAGATTCGTTCGTCGGACTGCCAGATGGTGAAGTGTGATTCATCACTCCAGAGAATGCGTTTCCACTGCTTCAGTCCAATGGCGGTGAGCTTTACACCACTCCAGCCGACGCTTTGCATTGCACATTGTGATCTTAGACATGTGTGCGGCTGCTTGGCCATGGAAACCAATTTCATGAAGATCCCGAAGAAGAGTTCTTGTACCGATGTTGCTTCCAGAGGTAGTTTGGAACTCGGTAGTGAGTGTTAAAACCAATGACAGACGATTTTTACAGGCTACGCTCTTCACCACTCAGCGGTCCTGTTCTGTGAGCTTGTGTGGTCTACCTCTTTGAAGCTGTGCCGTTGTTGCTCCTAGACTTTTCCACTTCACATTTTAGTCATTGAGCAGACGCTCTTATCCAGAGCGACACAGTAGTGAATGCATACATTTCATTTCATGCATTTATTATTATTTTTATTTTTTTGTACTGGCCCCCCGTGGGAATCGAACCCACAACCCTGGCGTTGCACACACCATGCTGGCGTTGCAAACACCATGCTCTACCAACTGAGCCACAGGGAAGGCTACACAATAACAGCACTTACAGTTGACCGGGGCAGCTCTAGCAGGGCAGAAATTTGACGAACTGACTTGCTGGAAAGGTGGCATCCTATGATGGTGCCACGTTGGAAGTCACAGCTCTTCAGTAAGGTCATTCTACTGCCAATGTTTGTCTATGGAGATTGCATGGCGGTGTGCTCGATTTTATACACCTATCAGCAACGGGTGAAGCTGAAGTAGCCACTCATTTGAATGGGTTTCCACGTACTGCTGTATATATAGTGTGTGTGTGTAAGAACTTGAGATTATGTTGTGTGTTTGTTTCTCAGTTCCGTCGATTCCAGGAACAGACCCTGAGCCGGTTAGAGCTTCTGTCCCATATGTCTAACGTGTCGACCTCCCTAGAGGTCAGAGTTCAGACCCTGTCTGACCAACACAGAAACCTCACCCAGGAACTAACACAACTCAGAGACACCACCACACAGGTTACTGTTTATATCATTTTAGTTATATTATTACTATAATATTATATTATATTTTAAATTAAAATATTTAAATACATATGTATATATATTATATTATTACGTTAAAATTATTGTTATGGTTATATTTCGTTTTAATTTGGGTCCTGTCATTGTTTATCTTGTTTCTGTCCTGTTTTGTTTTTGTTTGGGGAAACATATAAAAAATCTTACCAAAAAAACAGGATCTGGACGGCCTGAAAGACTGGAGCAGGAAACTACAGAAGAAGAACAAGAGGATGGAGGGAAGATTGGCCTCGCTGGAGAGAGGACTGAGAGAGAGACACAGACAGGGACAGGTACTCTAAACAACAGACAGGGACAGGTACTCTAAACAACAGACAGGGACAGGTATTCTAAACAACAGACAGGGACAGGTATTCTAAACAACAGACAGGGACAGGTATTCTAAACAACAGACAGGGACAGGTATTCTAAACAACAGACAGGGACAGGTATTCTAAGCAACAACAGACAGGGACAGGTACTCTAAGCAACAACAGACAGGGACAGGTATTCTAAGCAACAACAGACAGGGACAGGTACTCTAAGCAACAACAGACAGGGACAGGTATTCTAAGCAACAACAGACAGGGACAGGTACTCTAAGCAACAGACAGGGACAGTTTGGGAAACACTGAGGCAGGGCCACAGTCCTGGCGCAGTCCTGGGGCCTCCCTGGCTGCACATTTTACTGTTTGCCCTAGCACTACACAGCTGATTCAAAGTTGGTTATTTGGTTATTTGTGTAGTGCTAGGGAAAAAACCAAAATGTGCACCCAAGGAGGTTCCTAGGGTTGAGTTTGGATGACCCTGCCCAAATAAAAATGTCTCACTCTTCCCTATAGTGAATATTATAATGCCAGTTAGCCAAATGTGGTGGCTAGAATCTGTTCTGCTATAACTCTCCTCTCCTCTCCTCTCCTCTCCTCTCCTCTCCACAGGGCAGCAGGCAGACCCAGAGACTGAGTCAGGAGCAGGGAGAGTCTCTCTCCAGCCTCACCCTGGAGCTCCACAGCCAGGAGGGGCGTCTCGACTCCCTGGAAGCCCAGCGAGAGGAGCTTCTGGTTGGGCTGAGAGGTCTCCAGGAGTCCCTGAGGGAACAGGATCTCCAGATGAGCCGGCTCGAACGGAGGCTGGGGGAGCTTTTACAGGGGAATGTAGTCTCTTCCAGGGGATCAGAGAGGACAGGAGACCCCCTCACCTCCAACCTCACCCCCCAGGACACAGCACCCCCACGGAGGACCCAGGCCTCCAGAGGACAGAGCCCAAGACAGGACACCCAGACCCAGCCCGGACACACCCAGACATATTACCAGCCCCAGCCTCAGGCTAACATTCAGCCTCAGCCCTACTCTCAACCCCATCCCCAACCCCAGCCCAAACACCAACCCCATTCCCAGCCCAAACCCCAACCCCATTCCCAGCCAAAACACACCAAAGACAGGAGGATGAGGACAAGACTACAGCCTCCACCTCCCCACCTCCCCACCCCACACAGCCTCCTTCTCAGTCCCAGGAGGAGAGGAAGAGGCTGGGGGAGAGAGGACAGGAGAGCCCCCGGCCTGGTCGTCCTCAACAGGGGCCAAAACCACAGTCTGTAGAGGAGACGAGAGCGGAGGGAGAGATGGAGAGGAGGAGGGGGGATGAGGTGTGGAGGAGGAGTGAGAGGAGGAGGGGAGAGGAAGAGCGGGCAGAGTGGAGGAGGGGAGAGGAAGAGCGGACAGAGAGGAGGAGGGGAGAGGAAGAGCGGACAGAGAGGAGGGAGGGAGAGGAGGAAGAGGAGGAGATGAAAGGAGAGGAATCACAAATCCAGAACCTTCTCCAGCTTCCAGTGAGACATAAGATCCCTCTGCAGCACATCCCCAGGAGAGAAGCTACCAGTAAGTAACTTCAGATCAACCTCTGTCAGGTGTCAATAACAGGAAAGAAAAACTCCAGTAACTTTACCACAATTCCCAGGTTTTCCATCATTTCTGGTTTTAAGATTCCAGATGTCCTGCTTGTTCCATTGTGGTTCCAGGAATCTTCAAACTGGGATTTCTGGAAACCCTCTGTCAGCACACAACACAGCATCCAGTGATGTAATGCCAATTAAACAACTATAAAATAGAG
Organism: Salmo trutta; assembly: GCF_901001165.1. Taxonomy (NCBI): domain Eukaryota; kingdom Metazoa; phylum Chordata; class Actinopteri; order Salmoniformes; family Salmonidae; genus Salmo; species Salmo trutta. Next base: position 77,922,983 of record NC_042957.1, on the reverse strand, counting down.
AGGTGTAATGTGGTGTGACATCACATAATTTCCCATAATGAGGTCTAATGTGGTGTGACATCACATAGTATCCCATAGAGAGGTGTAATGTGGTGTGACATCCCATAGTATCCCATAGAGAGGTGTAATGTGGTGTGACATCACATAGTATCCCATAATGAGGCGTAATGTGGTGTGACATCCCATAGTACCCCATATAGAGGTGTAATGTGGTGTGACATTACATAGTATCCCATAGAGAGGTGTAATGTGGTGTGACATTACATAGTATCCCATAGAGAGGTGTAATGTGGTGTGACATTACATAGTATCCCATAGAGAGGTGTAATGTGGTGTGACATTACATACCATCCCATAGAATAGCTAGACATTTGTGCAAACAAACAAATATCACATTTAAATAAGTATTCAGACCCTTAACTCAGTACTTTGTTGAAGCACCTTTGACAGCGATTACAGCCTCGAGTCTTCTTGGGCTTGACGCTACAAGTTTGGCACACCTGTATTTGGGGAGTTTCTCCCATTCTTCTCTGCAGATCCTTTCAAGCTCTGTCAGGTTCGATGGAGAGTGTTGCTACACAGCTATTTTCAGGTCTCTCCAGAGATGTTCGATCGGGTTCAAGTCCGGGCTCTGGCTGGGCCACTCAAGGACATTCAGAGAGACTTGTTCCGAAGCCACTCCTTCATTGTCTTGGCTGTGTGCTTAGGGTCATTGTCCTGAAGGTGAACCTTCGCCCCAGTCTGTGGTCCTGGAGCAGGTTTTCATCAAGGATCTCTGTGTACTTTGCTCTGTTCACCCTTCCCTGGATCTTGACTAGTCTCCTAGTCCCTGCCGCTGAAAAACATCCCCACAGCATGATGCTGCCACCACCATGCTTCACCGTAGGGATGGTGCCAGGTTTCCTCCAGACGTGACGCTTGGCATTCAGGCCAAAGGGTTCAATATTGGTTTCATCAGACCAGAGAATCTTGTTTCTCATGGTCTGAGAGTCTTTAGGTGCCTTTTGACAAACTCTTAGCAGGCTGTCATGTGTCTTTTACTGAGGAGTGGCTTCTGTCTGGCCACTCTACCATAAAGGCCTGATTGGTGAAGTGCTGCAGAGATGGTTGTTCTTCTGGAAGGTTCTGCCATCTCCACAGAGGGACTCTAAAGCTCTGTCAGAATGACCATCGGGTTCTTGGTCACCTCCCTGACCAAGGCCCCTCTCCCACGATTGCTCAGTTTGGCCGGGCAGCCAGCTCTAGGAAGAGTCTTGGTGGTTCCAAACTTCTTCCATTTAAGAATGATGGAGGCCACCGTGTTCTTGGGGACCTCAATGCTGCAGAATTCTTTTTTTTTTACCCTTCCCCAGATCTGTGCCTCAACACAAACCTGTCTCGGAGCTCTACGGACAATTCCTTCGACCTCATGGCTTGGTTTTTGCTCTGACATGCACTGTCAACTCTGGGACCTTATATAGACAGATGTGTGCCTTTCCAAATCATGTCCAATCAATTGAATTTGCCACAGGTGGACTCCAATCAAGTTGTAGAAACATCTCAAGGATGATCAATAGAAACAGGATGCACCTGAGCTCAATTTCGAGTCACATAGCAAAGGGTCTGAATACTTATTGTGACACTGGTATAAGGATCGGGAGACAGGCGCAGGAATGCGTAATAGGGTTTTTTATTATACCCATATTACAGCGTGCCATGTAAAGGCACGGGGACGAAGACCAAACAAACACGTATACAAAACACAGGGTTGAAACCCAAACAAAAGAGCGAGGAGTACCTCTAATAAATACACAGGATGAGACCAGTAACATACACACACACAATGATACAACACGGGACGAGACCCGTAACATACACACACAATGATACAACACGGGACGAGACCCAAACACACACGCACACAATGATACAACACGGGACGAGACCCAAACACACACACACACAATGATACAACACGGGACGAGACCCAAACACACACGCACACAATGATACAACACGGAACGAGACCCGTAACATACACACACACAATGAT
>NC_042957.1:77870951-77915951 GCF_901001165.1 Salmo trutta | reverse complement strand
TCGTAACAGCAGGAGGTAGGAGGATATGAAAGGATAGTCGTAACAGCAGGAGGATATGAGAGGATAGTCGTAACAGCAGGAGGTAGGAGGATATGAGGGGATGGTCGTAACAGCAGGAGGATATGAGAGGATAGTCGTAACAGCAGGAGGATTTGAGAGGATAGTCGTAACAGCAGGAGGTAGGAGGATATGAGAGGATAGTCGTAACAGCAGGAGGATATGAGGGGATAGTCGTAACAGCAGGAGGATATGATCAGGATAGTCGTAACAGCAGGAGGTAGGAGGATATGAGAGGATAGTCGTAACAGCAGGAGGATATGATCAGGATAGTCGTAACAGCAGGAGGCAGGAGGATATGAGGGGTAGTCGTAACAGCAGGAGGATATGAGAGGATAGTCGTAACAGCAGGAGGTAGGAGGATATGAGGGGTAGTCGTAACAGCAGGAGGTAGGAAGATATCAAAATTATTTATAAATCCAATCAAATGTATTTATAAAACCCTTTTTACATCAGCTGTAAGGGTGCGTGCTGGTGGCAGGGAAGTCAGGCGCAGGAGAATGAACTTGGTATAAAATGGAGCAGTTTAATAAGTGCTCAAAAACTCAGAAAACCAAAATATACTAAATAATACAAGTGGGTACAAAACCCGTCGCACACCAGAACATAACTTGCACATAGCTTACAAACAATCACCGGCAAGGACAATGAGGGGGGACAGAGGGTTAAATTCACAACATGTAATGAATGGGATTGGAACCAGGTGTGATACAAGACAAGACAAAACCAAAGGAAAATTAAAAGAGCATCAGTGATGGCTAGAAAGTCGGCGACTTCGACCGCCGAACTCCGCCCGAACAAGGAGAGGGACCAATTTCGGCGGAAGTCGTGACTTCAGCAGATGTCACACAGTGCTATACAGAAACCCAGCCGAAAACCCCAAACAGCAAGCAATGCAGATGTAGAAGCACGGTGACTAGGAAAAACTCCCTAAAAAGTCCGGAACCTAGGAAGGAACCTAGAGGAACCAGGCTCTGAGGGGTGGCCAGTCCTCTTCTGGCTGTGCCGGTTGGAGATTATAACAGAACATGGCCAAGATGTTCAAATGTTCATAGATGACCAGCAGGGTCAAATAATAACCCCAGTGGGGATCTGTATTCAAATAGTTTTACAAAGTAGTCCGTTTTTGGGATCTGTATTCAAAAAGTTTGAAAAAGTAGTCCATTTTTGGGATCTGTTTTCAAATAGTTTTAAAATGTAGTCTGTTTTTGGGATCTGTACTGAAAAACTTTTAAAAAGTAGCCATTTTTTGGGGATCTGTATTCAAATAGTTTTAGTCCAATGTATCTACTATATTTGTTCCCTCTGAAAAGGAGATATCCCAGGTCTGATGCCACAACAAGTAGTTAAAACTAGAGTTATCCCAGGTCTGATGCCACAACGAGTAGTTAAAACTAGAGTTATCCCAGGTCTGATGCCACAACGAGTAGTTAAAATTGAGTTATCCCAGGTCTGATGCCACAACGAGTAGTTAAAACTAGAGTTATCCCAGGTCTGATGCCACAACGAGTAGTTAAAACTAGAGTTATCCCAGGTCTGATGCCACAACGAGTAGTTAAAACTAGAGTTATCCCAGGTCTGATGCCACAACGAGTAGTTAAAACTAGAGTTATCCCAGGTCTGATGCCACAACGAGTAGTTAAAACTAGAGTTATCCCAGGTCTGATGCCACAACGAGTAGTTAAAACTAGAGTTATCCCAGGTCTGATGCCACAACGAGTAGTTAAAACTAGAGTTATCCCAGGTCTGATGCCACAACGAGTAGTTAAAACTAGAGTTATCCCAGGTCTGATGCCACGAGTAGTTAAAACTAGAGTTATCCCAGGTCTGATGCCACAACGAGTAGTTAAAACTAGAGTTATCCCAGGTCTGATGCCACAACGAGTAGTTAAAACTAGAGTTATCCCAGGTCTGATGCCACAACGAGTAGTTAAAACTAGAGTTATCCCAGGTCTGATGCCACAACGAGTAGTTAAAACTAGAGTTATCCCAGGTCTGATGCTACAACGAGTAGTTACGACAAGAGTTATCCCAGGTCTGATGCCACAACGAGTAGTTAAAACTAGAGTTATCCCAGGTCTGATGCCACAACGAGTAGTTAAAACTAGAGTTATCCCAGGTCTGATGCCACAACGAGTAGTTAAAACTAGAGTTATCCCAGGTCTGATGCCACGAGTAGTTAAAACTAGAGTTATCCCAGGTCTGATGCCACAACGAGTAGTTAAAACTAGAGTTATCCCAGGTCTGATTTGTTGCAGTGTTTTTTGTTCCAGTACTCACTGACTATCTTGTCTCTCTCTTTTCTCTCCTCCAGTCTGTAATGTGGACTCCATGCTCCTGTTTCCGTCAGCTTCCTCTGAGAACTATGTCACCTTCTCCCGGAGCTTCCCTGCTCTTCCAGAACTCTCCGTGTGCCTGTGGATCCGCGTCGACGTCGGTTACGTAGGAACGCTCCTCTCTTACGCTACGGAAGACAACGACAACAAACTAGTCCTGTACGGACGCAACTCCTCCTCCTCCTCATACTCTTCCTCCAGCCCCAGCCGAGCAACCCTGGACTTCGTGGTGGGAGACCCTGCGTACCGTGAGCTCCCTGTGGACTCTGTGCTGGACGGGTGCTGGCACCACCTCTGTGTCCTCTGGTCCTCTATCCAGGGACGATTCTGGCACTACACCGACCGGCGCCTGACCTCCGCAGGGTCACGGTTCAGGAAGGGTTACGAGGTGCCGGGAGGGGGGTTAGTGGTGCTGGGAGCAGAGCAGGACAGCCAGGGGGGAGGGTTTGATCCCACCGAGGGGTTCGTGGGGCGCCTGGCGGGGTTCACAGTGTGGGACCGGGTGTTGAGTCCTGGGGAGGTGACGGGGGTGGCTACGGGGAGGGGGGTACCCCGGGGGGTGGTGCTCGAGTTGGGGGACGTTGACGGAGTTCATGGGGAGGTGCAGCAGGTAGCCTGCGAGTGCCTGGAACACTGTAGCTGAGACGTCTGATTCCAAACCGACACTAATCGCTCGTCCCTCATCCCTCGTCCCTATAGGCACTCCTAGATCTACAGTGTGGTCCTTTAGGGCAGAGTGGGCTGGTTTTTACTCCTCTGTACTCGATTGATCAATTAAGGTAATTGATTTCCCCTCACCTGGTTGTCTAGGTATTAATTGGGCGTTAATTAAAAAGAAATAATAACAAATAACAACAACCAGCCTACGGGTTTACTTGGGATTCAGCTGTCGAAATGTTTTAATATCAATCAATTAACTACCAGGGAGAATGAAGACCGGCAGAACTGCCCTTCGGACTTAATGTGGACCTATATTGAAAGAGGAACCCTAACACTTCTCTGACCTTAAACAGTGCCACTGACACACTGTAAAATGAGCATGTGAATGAAAGCCATCAATTATTACTTAAAGCAATGTTATATGGCTAAACAAAGACTGTTTCATATCATATATATTGTTACCCAGCAACAGATAGACAGAGAGAGAGACAGACAGACAGAGGGAGGGACAGACAGACAGAGGGACAGACAGACAGAGGGACAGACAGACAGGCAGAGGGACAGACAGACAGGCAGAGGGACAGACAGACAGACTGTTTAACGTTCAGATTGTTCTGTTATAAAGTCAACAGACTAGCTGCTAGTTGACCAACTGACATCTGATGTCAGTTATTATCATGCTAATAAATCAAGATGATGTCAGTTATTATCATGCTAATAAATCAAGATGATGTCAGTTATTATCATGCTAATAAATCAAGATGATGTCAGTTATTATCATGCTAATAAATCAAGATGATGTCAGTTATTATCATGCTAATAAATCAAGATGTCATTTGGAGCTGCTCTCTACTCTACTGGATATATAACAGTCATCATTCATGAGACAAATGATCCTTTATCTATAAACATTGATTCAGTCAGTTCGTTTGTATTTGTTTGTATGTCTTTGTTATGCATGGTTTTGTCTTGTCAGTATATTATTTCATTTGAGAGGGAAAAGCATAGCTTTTTTCTGTTGCCTACTTGAACTATTTCAATTTCCAAGGTCCTTGATATAAGACTGCCACAAATACCTAGATTATTCAATAATTAACCACCAACATGTAAACCATCAGTTCTTCATAATATGACATCGATATCACTGCCTAGCTCTTATGCTGTAAAATATTGGCAAAAATGCGTCTTCCTCTCTGTTTTTGTCTCAGCTGTCAGTTAGAGAACTATAATTCCCAGAAATCCATGCGAACAACAGTTATGTTTGACCCTGTGTGCCACCGGTAGAAACCATCACGAGTTCGCTTATGATTTTAGTCATGTGGAATATCTTAATTGTTCCCTATTTACGTCCTCACTCATCTCTCCTTATCTCCTTTTCAAAACCTATTGGAGGAGATGGTCAGAGAGGCGGGACCTCTGCATTTCTCCTCCAATGGGTTTTCAGAAGGAGACGAGGAGAGAGGACGCGAGGTGATACTCGTTGAGATCATCCCATAGGAAGCTAGAATGAGAGGTAGTTATCCAGACACAACTGCAAATTAAAAACAATCTCACTGATTGAGAGAGTGGAGAAATACCACGAGTAAGCATGGCTAATATCACGAAGAAAGTGTCGTGGTCGAGCCGAGGTGACGAGTCCGGTGGCGGCGAGAGAACCCCACTTCTCAACGGTTCCGAAGAAGTCCGATACACCAGACAGGTAGGGCTAGCATGCTAGCTAGCTAAACTAGCGAACACAAGCCGAACTGTCTAACGTTGCCGCTATGTGCCAGCTAGGTATGCATGATGTTTTCTAAGAGTAAAACATTATGTTTTGGTATGAGATTAATGATTTAGTTAATTTGCAGTTCTGTAAAAAACGAGTGCCCCGCTTGTGGTTTGTTGCATGCAGGCGTTTGCAAATGCTGCTAACAACAAATGTAAACGTCATAGGATGGAGTTGGAGTTTGCTTTTTGTCTGAAAAGCATCCTCCAACTCCATCATATGACGTTTACATTTGTTGTTACCAGTGAGGACGTAAAGAGGGAACACGTTTTAGAAGTTTAACATATCGATGCCCATTTAACAATATGCCAAAGACTGGCAGACGTAAGAAAAATAACTACAGAAAATCGTAATCTTTAAAACCAGAGTTTCAGAAAAGAACCTAATATAATAACAAACACTGAACTCCGACTATTTTCTTAAGGTACTCAGGGAATCAGCCTTTAAGCCTGTAGATTCTGCTCATTGCGTCATTCACCACTTCCTATTAAGTTACACAGGCATTACGACTAGAGTTAGTACTGTTTAATACGTTACGTAAATTACACTGGCATTACGACTAGAGTTAGTACTGTTTAATACGTTACGTAAATTACACTGGCATTACGACTAGAGTTAGTACTGTTTAATACGTTACGTAAATTACACTGGCATTACGACTAGAGTTAGTACTGTTTAATACATGTTACGTAAATTACACTGGCATTACGACTAGAGTTAGTACTGTTTAATACATGTTACGTAAATTACACTGGCATTACGACTAGAGTTAGTACTGTTTAATAAATGTTACGTAAATTACACTGGCATTACGACTAGAGTTAGTACTGTTTAATACATGTTACGTAAATTACACTGGCATTACGACTAGAGTTAGTACTGTTTAATACATGTTACGTAAATTACACTGGCATTACGACTAGAGTTAGTACTGTTTAATAAATGTTACGTAAATTACACTGGCATTACGACTAGAGTTAGTACTGTTTAATACATGTTACGTAAATTACACTGGCATTACGACTAGAGTTAGTACTGTTTAATACATGTTACGTAAATTACACTGGCATTACGACTAGAGTTAGTACTGTTTAATACATGTTACGTAAATTACACTGGCATTACGACTAGAGTTAGTACTGTTTAATAAATGTTACGTAAATTACACTGGCATTACGACTAGAGTTAGTACTGTTTAATACATGTTACGTAAATTACACTGGCATTACGACTAGAGTTAGTACTGTTTAATACATGTTACGTAAATTACACTGGCATTACGACTAGAGTTAGTACTGTTTAATACATGTTACGTAAATTACACTGGCATTACGACTAGAGTTAGTACTGTTTAATACATGTTACGTAAATTACACTGGCATTACGACTAGAGTTAGTACTGTTTAATACATGTTACGTAAATTACACTGGCAATACGACTAGAGTTAGTACTGTTTAATACATGTTACGTAAATTACACTGGCATTACGACTAGAGTTAGTACTGTTTAATACATGTTACGTAAATTACACTGGCATTACGACTAGAGTTAGTACTGTTTAATACATGTTACGTAAATTACACTGGCATTACGACTAGAGTTAGTACTGTTTAATACATGTTACGTAAATTACACTGGCATTACGACTAGAGTTAGTACTGTTTAATACATGTTACGTAAATTACACTGGCATTACGACTAGAGTTAGTACTGTTTAATACATGTTACGTAAATTACACTGGCATTACGACTAGAGTTAGTACTGTTTAATACATGTTACGTAAATTACACTGGCATTACGACTAGAGTTAGTACTGTTTAATACATGTTACGTAAATTACACTGGCATTACGACTAGAGTTAGTACTGTTTAATACATGTTACGTAAATTACACTGGCATTACGACTAGAGTTAGTACTGTTTAATACATGTTACGTAAATTACACTGGCAATACGACTAGAGTTAGTACTGTTTAATACATGTTACGTAAATTACACTGGCATTACGACTAGAGTTAGTACTGTTTAATACATGTTACGTAAATTACACTGGCATTACGACTAGAGTTAGTACTGTTTAATACATGTTACGTAAATTACGCAGAAATTACACACATGATAACTGAGCTGTTAGTATTACTGACTGCTGAATGTTAATACATGATAACTGAGCTGTTAGTGGTACTGACTGCTGAATGTTAATACATGATAACTGAACTGTTAGTATTACTGACTGCTGAATGTTAATACATGATAACTGAGCTGTTAGTATTACTGACTGCTGAATGTTAATACATGATAACTGAGCTGTTAGTATTACTGACTGCTGAATGTTAATACATGATAACTGAGCTGTTAGTACTACTGACTGCTGAATGTTAATACATGATAACTGAACTGTTAGTATTACTGACTGCTGAATGTTAATACATGATAACTGAGCTGTTAGTATTACTGACTGCTGAATGTTACATGTTTAATTGAAGACACAGACGTACAGTTGATGTCGGGAGTTTACATACACCGTAGCCAAATACATTTAAACTCAGTTTTTCACAATTCCTGACATTTAATCCTAGTAAAAATTCCCTGTTTTAGGTCAGTTAGGAGCACCGCTTTATTTTAAGGATGTGAAATAACAGAATAATAGTAGAGAGAATGATTTATTTCAGCATTTCTTTCGTTATATTCCCAGTGGGTCAAACGTTTGGAAGTCCCTTTTGCGAAAAAGCCTTACCTTCCTGACTGATGTCTTGAGATGTTGCTTCAATATATCCACATCGTTTTCCTTCTCATGAAGCCATCTATTTTGTAAAGTGCACCAGTCCCTCCTGCAGCAAAGCACCCCCACAACATGATGCTGCCACCCCCGTGCTTCACGGTTGGGATGGTATTCTTCGGCTTGCATGCCTCCCACTTTTTCCTCCAAACATAACGATGGTTGTTATGGCCAAACAGTTCTATTTTTGTTTCATCAGACCAGAGGATACTTCTCCAAAAAGTCCGATCTTTGTCCCTATGTGCAGTTGCAAACCGTAGTCTGGCTTTTTTATGGTGGTTTTGGAGCAGTGGCTTCTTCCTTGCTGAGCAGCTTTTCAGGTTATGTCGATTATAGGACTCGTTTTACTGTGGATATAGATACTTTTGTACCTGTTTCCTCCAGCATCTTCACAAGGTCCTTTGCTGTTGTTCACGGACTGATTTGCACTTTTCGCACCAAAGTACGTTCATCTCTAGGAGACAGAATGCATCTCCTTCCTGAGTGGTATGACGGCTGCGTGGTCCCATGGTGTTTATACTTGCGTACTATTGTTTATACAGATGAACGTGGTACCTTCAGGCGTTTGGAAATCGCTCCCAAGGATGAACCAGACTTGTGGAGGTCTACAATTTCTTTCTGAGGTCTTGGCTGATTTCTTTAGATTTTCCCATGATGTCAAGCAAAGAGGCACTGAGTTTTAAGGTAGGCCTTGAAATACATCCACAGGTACACCTCCAATTGACTCAAATGATGTCAATTAGACTATCAGAAGCTTCTAAAGCCATGACATAATTTTCTGGAATTTTCCAAGCTGTTTAAAGGCACAGTCAACTTAGTGTATGTAAACTTCTGACCCACTGGAATTGTGATACAGTGAATTATAAGTGAAATAATCTGTCTGTAAACAATTGTTGGAAAAATGACTTGTGTCATGCACAAAGTAGATGTCTTAACCGACTATAGTTTGTTAACAAGTGGTTGAAAAACGAGTTTTAATGACTCCAACATAAGTGTATGTAAACTTTCGACTTCAACCGTACTTTATTCCACAGGCATTATACATGTTAACTTAGTGATGCTCAATGTCAGCTAGGCCTACATGTTTACATTGAAGAAACAGACAGATCTTTCTAATTCTCTGCGCTGTGTAATGTGTTTGGTCCGTAGTTGTCCGGGGACGGTGGTATGTTTCACATAGGCAGACTGAGCACGGTGGATCTGGAGGAGGATATGACGTCAGACGAGGTAAAGTTCAGCTTTCTATCAATGTGACATCTCATCCGTCCGCTGCAGCAGCCTAACACGCTGACCTAACTGGCTGCTGCAGCAGCCTAACACGCTGACCTAACTGGCTGCTGCAGCAGCCTAACGCGCTGACCTAACTGGCTGCTGCAGCAGCCTAACGCGCTGACCTAACTGGCTGCTGCAGCAGCCTAACGCGCTGACCTAACTGGCTGCTGCAGCAGCCTAACGCGCTGACCTAACTGGCTGCTGCAGCAGCCTAACACGCTGACCTAACTGGCTGCTGCAGCAGCCTAACACGCTGACCTAACTGGCTGCTGCAGCAGCCTAACACGCTGACCTAACTGGCTGCTGCAGCAGCCTAACACGCTGACCTAACTGGCTGCGTTGTTGTGAGCGCAACTATTTCTAAGTAATACAGTGCCTTCAGAAAGTATTCATATCCCCTTGACATTTTGTGTTTACAGCCTGAATTCAAAATGTTTTAGATTGCGCACAGTACCCTGTAATGACAGTGAAAACATGTTTTTAGACTTTAATGAAAAATGAAATACAGAAATATCTAATTTACTTAACTATTCACACCCCTGAGTCAATACTTGTTAGAATCACCTTTGGCAACAATTACAGCTGTGTGTTTTTCTGGTTAAGTCTCTAAGAGCTTTGCACACCTGGATTGTACAATATTTACTCATTTATTATTTTCAAAATTCTTCAAGCTCTGTCAAATTGTTGATCATTGCTAGACAACCATTTTCAAGTCTTTCTATAGATTTTCAAGCAGATTTAAGTAAAAACTGTAACTCGGCCACTCAGGAACATTCACTGTATTCTTGATAAGCAACTCCAGTGTAGGTTTAACCTTGTGTTTTAGGCTATTGTCCTGCTGAAAGGTGAATTCATCTCCCAGTGTCTGGTGGAAAGCAGACTGAACCAGGATTTCCTCTAGGACTTAGCTCCATTCTGTTTCTTTTTATCCTGAAAAACTTCCCAGTCCTTAATGATTACAAGCATGCCCATAACATGATTCAGCCACCTCCATGCTTAAAAATATGGAGAGTGGTACTGATTTAATGTATTGGATTTGCCCCAAACATAACACTTTGTATTCAAGACCAGTCCAGTGACTGTCAACCCAACACAGGCTTAGCTGTTACGAACCCGGGTCCTGTGACTGTCAGCCCAACACAGGCTTAGCCCTTACGAACCTGGGTCCTGTGACTGTCAACTCAACACAGGCTTAGCCATTACGAACCTGGGTCCTGTGACTGTCAACCCAACACAGGCTTAGCCATTACGAACCTAGGTCCTGTGACTGTCAGCCCAACACAGGCTTAGCCATTCCACCAAGACTTCTGGGCCTCTTTACGAGTTTGCTAGGTGTTGGGGGTTAAGATTGATATTCTTAGCTATATTACGCCCAGTTCTAGGATGATGAGCTTTTCTAAGTTACCCTCGGCTAAACTAACCTTAGATCAGTCCTTATCAGTGTCTACAGCAGACTGATCAACCCTGATCCTAGTCCCAGGGACCCAGTCCTAAGGGGGGGTGCAGGCTTTTGTTCCAGCACAGCATTATTCAAGTAATAAACTCGTTCCTAGTCGTCATGACGATGGAAGGCGTTTGGACACAGATGATCAGACAAACCCCTAGCTTCACAGCCTTAGAAGCGTCTGACTGTTTCTCTAGTCAGTGAAATACACTATACCCTTTAGGGCCGATACCAGTATCGCAGTATTTTTTTTTCCCATGGCAAAAATGAAAACACGAAGCAGACCAAACTCGTTGGTCCTTTTTCAAAGCCTGCTGTATATAAAATATTGTGTGGTATTTCTTGGAAAATACATGACTCTGGATGACAACATAATGATGGTTGTTTCCAACATTAGGGCTGTTTTCCTAAACAAGTTATATATATTTAATCTGCAGAAGATCAGGTGAGTGTGACAGTCTAATTCCAGTACAGTGCTTCAGGCCTACTAAAATCTGGGGAACAAGTTGTGGATCTAGCTAGTCTATTAATAAACACAGGCCTCAAAATAGAACAATTGTGTGGTCTTAATACTTCCTACAAGCCTGACTGTAATCCACTGTAGCAGGTCTACAAGCCTGACTGTAATCCACTGTAGCAGGTCTACAAGCCTGACTGTAATCCACTGTAGCAGGTCTAGAAACCTGACTGTAATCCACTGCAGCAGGTCTAGAAGCCTGACTGTAATCCACTGCAGCAGGTCTAGAAACCTGACTGTAATCCACTGCAGCAGGTCTAGAAGCCTGACTGTAATCCACTGCAGCAGGTCTAGAAGACTGACTGTAATCCACTGCAGCAGGTCTAGAAGACTGACTGTGATCCACTGCAGCAGGTCTAGAAGACTGACTGTAATCCACTGCAGCAGGTCTATAAGCCTGACTGTGATCCACTGCAGCAGGTTTAGAAGCCTGACTGTGATCCACTGCAGCAGGTTTAGAAGCCTGACTGTGATCCACTGCAGCAGGTCTAGAAACCTGACTGTGATCCACTGCAGCAGGTCTATAAGCCTGACTGTGATCCACTGCAGCAGGTCTATAAACCTGACTGTGATCCACTGCAGCAGGTCTATAAACCTGACTGTGATCCACTGCAGCAGGTCTATAAACCTGACTGTGATCCACTGCAGCAGGTCTATAAACCTGACTGTGATCCACTGCAGCAGGTCTATAAACCTGACTGTGATCCACTGCAGCAGGTCTAGAAGCCTGACTGTGATCCACTGCAGCAGGTCTAGAAACCTGACTGTGATCCACTGCAGCAGGTCTAGAAACCTGACTGTGATCCACTGCAGCAGGTCTATCAGCCTGACTGTGATCCACTGCAGCAGGTCTATCAGCCTGACTGTGATCCACTGCAGCAGGTCTAGAAGCCTGACTGTGATCCACTGCAGCAGGTCTAGAAGCCTGACTGTGATCCACTGCAGCAGGTCTAGAAGCCTGACTGGGATCCACTGCAGCAGGTTTAGAAGCCTTACTGTGATCCACTGCAGCAGGTTTAGAAGCCTGACTGTGATCCACTGCAGCAGGTCTAGAAACCTGACTGTGATCCACTGCAGCAGGTCTAGAAACCTGACTGTGATCCACTGCAGCAGGTCTATAAACCTGACTGTGATCCACTGCAGCAGGTCTAGAAACCTGACTGTGATCCACTGCAGCAGGTCTAGAAACCTGACTGTGATCCACTGCAGCAGGTCTAGAAACCTGACTGTGATCCACTGCAGCAGGTCTATAAGTCTGACTGTGATCCACTGCAGCAGGTCTATAAGTCTGACTGTGATCCACTGCAGCAGGTCTAGAAACCTGACTGTGATCCAGTGCAGCAGGTCTAGAAACCTCACTGTGATCCAGTGCAGCAGGTCTAGAAACCTGACTGTGATCCAGTGCAGCAGGTCTAGAAACCTGACTGTGATCCAGTGCAGCAGGTCTAGAAGCCTGACTGTGATCCACTGCAGCAGGTCTAGAAGCCTGACTGTGATCCACTGCAGCAGGTCTAGAAGCCTGACTGTGATCCACTGCAGCAGGTCTAGAAGCCTGACTGTGATCCACTGCAGCAGGTCTAGAAGCCTGACTGTGATCCACTGCAGCAGGTCTAGAAACCTGACTGTGATCCACTGCAGCAGGTCTAGAAACCTGACTGTGATCCACTGCAGCAGGTCTAGAAACCTGACTGTGATCCACTGCAGCAGGTCTAGAAACCTGACTGTGATCCACTGCAGCAGGTCTAGAAGCCTGACTGTGATCCACTGCAGCAGGTCTAGAAGCCTGACTGTGATCCACTGCAGCAGGTTTAGAAGCCTGACTGTGATCCACTGCAGCAGGTCTAGAAACCTGACTGTGATCCACTGCAGCAGGTCTAGAAGCCTGACTGTGATCCACTGCAGCAGGTCTAGAAACCTGACTGTGATCCACTGCAGCAGGTCTAGAAATCTGACTGTGATCCACTGCAGCAGGTCTATAAGCCTGACTGTGATCCACTGCAGCAGGTCTATAAGCCTGACTGTGATCCACTGCAGCAGGTCTATAAGCCTGACTGTGATCCACTGCAGCAGGTCTATAAGCCTGACTGTGATCCACTGCAGCAGGTCTAGAAACCTGACTGTGATCCACTGCAGCAGGTCTATAAGCCTGACTGTGATCCACTGCAGCAGGTCTATAAGCCTGACTGTGATCCACTGCAGCAGGTCTATAAGCCTGACTGTGATCCACTGCAGCAGGTCTATAAGCCTGACTGTGATCCACTGCAGCAGGTCTATAAACCTGACTGTGATCCACTGCAGCAGGTGTATAAACCTGACTGTGATCCACTGCAGCAGGTGTATAAACCTGACTGTGATCCACTGCAGCAGGTCTATAAACCTGACTGTGATCCACTGCAGCAGGTCTATAAACCTGACTGTGATCCACTGCAGCAGGTCTATAAACCTGACTGTGATCCACTGCAGCAGGTCTATAAACCTGACTGTGATCCACTGCAGCAGGTCTAGAAGCCTGACTGTGATCCACTGCAGCAGGTCTAGAAGCCTGACTGTGATCCACTGCAGCAGGTCTAGAAGCCTGACTGTGATCCACTGCAGCAGGTCTAGAAGCCTGACCTGGATCCACTGCAGCAGGTTTAGAAGCCTGACTGGGATCCACTGCAGCAGGTTTAGAAGCCTGACTGTGATCCACTGCAGCAGGTCTAGAAGCCTGACTGTGATCCACTGCAGCAGGTCTAGAAACCTGACTGTGATCCACTGCAGCAGGTCTATAAGCCTGACTGTGATCCACTGCAGCAGGTCTAGAAACCTGACTGTGATCCACTGCAGCAGGTCTAGAAACCTGACTGTGATCCACTGCAGCAGGTCTAGAAACCTGACTGTGATCCACTGCAGCAGGTCTATAAGCCTGACTGTGATCCACTGCAGCAGGTCTATAAGCCTGACTGTGATCCACTGCAGCAGGTCTATAAACCTGACTGTGATCCACTGCAGCAGGTCTATAAACCTGACTGTGATCCACTGCAGCAGGTCTATAAACCTGACTGTGATCCACTGCAGCAGGTCTATAAACCTGACTGTGATCCACTGCAGCAGGTCTATAAACTTGACTGTGATCCACTGCAGCAGGTCTAGAAACCTGACTGTGATCCACTGCAGCAGGTCTAGAAACTTGACTGTGATCCACTGCAGCAGGTCTAGAAGCCTGACTGTGATCCACTGCAGCAGGTCTAGAAACCTAACTGTGATCCACTGCAGCAGGTCTAGAAATCTGACTGTGATCCACTGCAGCAGGTCTATAAGCCTGACTGTGATCCACTGCAGCAGGTTTAGAAGCCTGACTGTGATCCACTGCAGCAGGTCTATAAGCCTGACTGTGATCCACTGCAGCAGGTCTAGAAACCTGACTGTGATCCACTGCAGCAGGTCTATAAGCCTGACTGTGATCCACTGCAGCAGGTCTATAAGCCTGACTGTGATCCACTGCAGCAGGTCTATAAACCTGACTGTGATCCACTGCAGCAGGTCTATAAGCCTGACTGTGATCCACTGCAGCAGGTCTATAAACCTGACTGTGATCCACTGCAGCAGGTGTATAAACCTGACTGTGATCCACTGCAGCAGGTGTATAAACCTGACTGTGATCCACTGCAGCAGGTGTATAAACCTGACTGTGATCCACTGCAGCAGGTCTATAAACCTGACTGGGATCCACTGCAGCAGGTCTAGAAGCCTGACTGTGATCCACTGCAGCAGGTCTAGAAGCCAGACTGTGATCCACTGCAGCAGGTCTAGAAGCCTGACTGTGATCCACTGCAGCAGGTCTAGAAGCCTGACTGTGATCCACTGCAGCAGGTCTAGAAGCCTGACTGGGATCCACTGCAGCAGGTTTAGAAGCCTGACTGGGATCCACTGCAGCAGGTTTAGAAGCCTGACTGGGATCCACTGCAGCAGGTCTAGAAGCCTGACTGGGATCCACTGCAGCAGGTCTAGAAACCTGACTGTGATCCACTGCAGCAGGTCTATAAGCCTGACTGTGATCCACTGCAGCAGGTCTAGAAACCTGACTGTGATCCACTGCAGCAGGTCTAGAAACCTGACTGTGATCCACTGCAGCAGGTCTATAAGCCTGACTGTGATCCACTGCAGCAGGTCTATAAGCCTGACTGTGATCCACTGCAGCAGGTCTATAAGCCTGACTGTGATCCACTGCAGCAGGTCTATAAACCTGACTGTGATCCACTGCAGCAGGTCTATAAACCTGACTGTGATCCACTGCAGCAGGTCTATAAACCTGACTGTGATCCACTGCAGCAGGTCTATAAACCTGACTGTGATCCACTGCAGCAGGTCTATAAACCTGACTGTGATCCACTGCAGCAGGTTTAGAAGCCTGACTGTGATCCACTGCAGCAGGTCTAGAAGCCTGACTGTGATCCACTGCAGCAGGTCTAGAAGCCTGACTGTGATCCACTGCAGCAGGTCTAGAAGCCTGACTGTAATCCACTGCAGCAGGTCTAGAAGCCTGACTGTGATCCACTGCAGCAGGTCTAGAAGCCTGACTGTGATCCACTGCAGCAGGTCTAGAAGCCTGACTGTGATCCACTGCAGCAGGTCTAGAAGCCTGACTGTGATCCACTGCAGCAGGTCTAGAAGCCTGACTGTGATCCACTGCAGCAGGTCTAGAAGCCTGACTGATCCACTGCAGCAGGTCTAGAAACCTGACTGTGATCCACTGCAGCAGGTCTAGAAACCTGACTGTGATCCACTGCAGCAGGTCTATAAGCCTGACTGTGATCCACTGCAGCAGGTCTATAAGCCTGACTGTGATCCACTGCAGCAGGTCTATAAACCTGACTGTGATCCACTGCAGCAGGTCTATAAACCTGACTGTGATCCACTGCAGCAGGTCTATAAACCTGACTGTGATCCACTGCAGCAGGTCTATAAACCTGACTGTGATCCACTGCAGCAGGTCTATAAACCTGACTGTGATCCACTGCAGCAGGTCTAGAAACCTGACTGTGATCCACTGCAGCAGGTCTAGAAGCCTGACTGTGATCCACTGCAGCAGGTCTAGAAACCTAACTGTGATCCACTGCAGCAGGTCTAGAAATCTGACTGTGATCCACTGCAGCAGGTCTATAAGCCTGACTGTGATCCACTGCAGCAGGTTTAGAAGCCTGACTGTGATCCACTGCAGCAGGTCTAGAAGCCTGACTGTGATCCACTGCAGCAGGTCTAGAAACCTGACTGTGATCCACTGCAGCAGGTCTATAAGCCTGACTGTGATCCACTGCAGCAGGTCTATAAGCCTGACTGTGATCCACTGCAGCAGGTCTATAAACCTGACTGTGATCCACTGCAGCAGGTCTATAAGCCTGACTGTGATCCACTGCAGCAGGTCTATAAACCTGACTGTGATCCACTGCAGCAGGTGTATAAACCTGACTGTGATCCACTGCAGCAGGTGTATAAACCTGACTGTGATCCACTGCAGCAGGTGTATAAACCTGACTGTGATCCACTGCAGCAGGTCTATAAACCTGACTGTGATCCACTGCAGCAGGTCTAGAAGCCTGACTGTGATCCACTGCAGCAGGTCTAGAAGCCAGACTGTGATCCACTGCAGCAGGTCTAGAAGCCTGACTGTGATCCACTGCAGCAGGTCTAGAAGCCTGACTGTGATCCACTGCAGCAGGTCTAGAAGCCTGACTGTGATCCACTGCAGCAGGTCTAGAAGCCTGACTGTGATCCACTGCAGCAGGTCTAGAAGCCTGACTGTGATCCACTGCAGCAGGTCTAGAAGCCTGACTGTGATCCACTGCAGCAGGTCTATAAGCCTGACTGTGATCCACTGCAGCAGGTCTATAAGCCTGACTGTGATCCACTGCAGCAGGTCTATAAACCTGACTGTGATCCAGTGCAGCAGGTCTATAAACCTGACTGTGATCCAGTGCAGCAGGTCTATAAACCTGACTGTGATCCAGTGCAGCAGGTCTATAAACCTGACTGTGATCCACTGCAGCAGGTCTAGAAGCCTGACTGTGATCCACTGCAGCAGGTCTAGAAGCCTGACTGTGATCCACTGCAGCAGGTCTAGAAGCCTGACTGTGATCCACTGCAGCAGGTCTAGAAGCCTGACTGTGATCCACTGCAGCAGGTCTAGAAGCCTGACTGTGATCCACTGCAGCAGGTCTAGAAGCCTGACTGTGATCCACTGCAGCAGGTCTAGAAGCCTGACTGTGATCCACTGCAGCAGGTCTAGAAGCCTGACTGTGATCCACTGCAGCAGGTCTAGAAGCCTGACTGTGATCCACTGCAGCAGGTCTAGAAGCCTGACTGTGATCCACTGCAGCAGGTCTAGAAGCCTGACTGATCCACTGCAGCAGGTCTAGAAACCTGACTGTGATCCACTGCAGCAGGTCTAGAAACCTGACTGTGATCCACTGCAGCAGGTCTAGAATCCTGACTGTGATCCACTGCAGCAGGTCTAGAATCCTGACTGTGATCCACTGCAGCAGGTCTAGAATCCTGACTGTGATCCACTGCAGCAGGTCTAGAATCCTGACTGTGATCCACTGCAGCAGTTCTAGAAGCCTGACTGTGATCCACTGCAGCAGGTCTATAAACCTGACTGTGATCCACTGCAGCAGGTCTAGAAACCTGACTGTGATCCACTGCAGCAGGTCTAGAAACCTGACTGTGATCCACTGCAGCAGGTCTAGAAACCTGACTGTGATCCACTGCAGCAGGTCTAGAAACCTGACTGTGATCCACTGCAGCAGGTCTAGAAACCTGACTGTGATCCACTGCAGCAGGTCTAGAAGCCTGACTGTGATCCACTGCAGCAGGTCTAGAAGCCTGACTGTGATCCACTGCAGCAGGTCTAGAAACCTGACTGTGATCCACTGCAGCAGGTCTAGAAACCTGACTGTGATCCACTGCAGCAGGTCTAGAAACCTGACTGTGATCCACTGCAGCAGGTCTATAAGCCTGACTGTGATCCACTGCAGCAGGTCTAGAAACCTGACTGTGATCCACTGCAGCAGGTCTATAAGCCTGACTGTGATCCACTGCAGCAGGTCTATAAGCCTGACTGTGATCCACTGCAGCAGGTCTATAAGCCTGACTGTGATCCACTGCAGCAGGTCTATAAGCCTGACTGTGATCCACTGCAGCAGGTCTATAAGCTTGACTGTAATCCACTGCAGCAGGTCTATAAGCTTGACTGTAATCCACTGCAGCAGGTCTATAAGCCTGACTGTGATCCACTGCAGCAGGTCTATAAGCCTGACTGTGATCCACTGCAGCAGGTCTATAAGCCTGACTGTGATCCACTGCAGCAGGTCTATAAGCCTGACTGTGATCCACTGCAGCAGGTCTATAAGCTTGACTGTAATCCACTGCAGCAGGTCTATAAGCTTGACTGTAATCCACTGCAGCTGGTCTATAAGCCTGACTGTGATCCACTGCAGCAGGTCTATAAGCCTGACTGTAATCCACTGCAGCAGGTCTATAAGCCTGACTGTGATCCACTGCAGCAGGTCTATAAGCCTGACTGTGATCCACTGCAGCAGGTCTATATGCCTGACTGTGATCCACTGCAGCAGGTGTATAAGCCTGACTGTAATCCACTGCAGCAGGTCTATATGCCTGACTGTTATACACTGCAGCAGGTCTAGAAGCCTGACTGTAATCCACTGCAGCAGGTCTATAAACCTGACTGTAATCCACTGCAGCACGTCTAGAAGCCTGACTGTAATCCACTGCAGCAGGTCTATATGCCTGACTGTAATCCACTGCAGCAGGTCTAGAAGCCTGACTGTAATCCACTGCAGCAGGTCTATAAGCCTGACTGTAATCCACTGCAGCAGGTCTATAAGCCTGACTGTAATCCACTGCAGCAGGTCTATAAGCCTGACTGTAATCCACTGCAGCAGGTCTAGAAGCCTGACTGTAATCCACTGCAGCAGGTCTAGAAGCCTGACTGTAATCCATTGCAGCCGGTCTAGAAGCCTGACTGTAATCCACTGCAGCAGGTCTAGAAGCCTGACTGTAATCCATTGCAGCCGGTCTAGAAGCCTGACTGTAATCCACTGCAGCAGGTCTATAAACCTGACTGTAATCCATTGCAGCAGGTTTAGAAGCCTGACTGTAATCCACTGCAGCAGGTCCATAAGCCTGACTGTAATCCACTGCAGCAGGTCTAGAAGCCTGATTTAGCAGTCTGAAAACTTGGATTTAACCATTGCAAAATGATCTGCCAGTGAATAAGACGACTAACCAACAGCCAGTCTTGAGTCATGGGCTTTGTAAAGCACGAGTGTGGAAAATCCATGCCCCGTTTTAGTTCCACTTCAAGCTATTCCTGTGTTTGGCAATCCTGCCCTGTTCTGTTAATCTATGGTCATTCTGAGTTTTACTTCTCCTAGTCTGGTGAAGCTTTCTCCCCTGGGTTCTGAAATGTTTTGTCCAAGGAGCTCTATTTTAGTGGACTGGTACATTCTAATGCCTTGATTCCATCCAAAATACACAGCGAAAGGATTGAATACTTCATCGTGTGTACCTCCCAGATTGAAAAAATGTGTTGTGATATTGTGTAGAGACGCAATTTTACAATTTTAAATGACTGAAAACGTGTGAATTCTAGTGATGCAATTACATATTGGGATATTACTTTTGACGATATCACAATATTATTTTTGCACTAGAATTCTTGGTGCTGTACCTGCACCAAGACCCCAGTCTTTATTTTCTTCATAGCTCATTCTCCATCTTCTTTTTTAAAATAGGAAGCACTTTTATTTCCATGATTTGATCAAAACTTGTTTTCCATTGGCTCTCTCTTGTCTCTCTGCAGCTGACATCGCTTGAGCAAATAGTTTGAAACATCGAATCGCAATAAAATCACAGTATCGAATCGCAATACGTATAGAATGGTGAGAATGGAATACATATGGCGTCGGCACCCAGAGTATCTTGGTAGTATCCTATTATGGGGTGAATGAATTCAGTGTGTTAGTTGTTTTGGATGGTGTTTAGGACTGGATGATCAGGACTATTTTCAAAGGAAGAGAACTCTTCTCTTGAGATGTTAAAGCCTTGTTTACAGTTTCACTGCAACATATGAATTGCCACTGATGTTTGTTCTTCCAGTTATGTATTTTATTAAAACAGAAAAATTAAGTAAATTGCCCACATTATCTTGAAAAATAACTTATTTTTCTTCAATTGGAACTTTAATTTATCAGTTTTCAGTATTATATCGTTGTGATTTGACACGTGGTAGGGAAGCTTTGACGTGGTAGGATGGCTCTGGCGTGGTAGCATGGCTCTGGCGTGGTAGGATGGCTCTGGCGTGGTAGGATGGCTCCGGCGTGGTAGGGGGGCTCTGGCGTGGTAGGGGAGCTCTGGCGTGGTAGGGGAGCTCTGGCGTGGTAGGGGGGCTCTGGCGTGGTAGGGGAGCTCTGGCGTGGTAGGATGGCTCTGCCGTGGTAGGATGGCTCTGCCGTGGTAGGGATACTCTGACGTGGTAGGATGGCTCTGACGTGGTAGGAGTGCTCTGACGTGGTTGGGGTGCTCTGACATGGTAGGATGGCTCTGGCGTGGTAGGGGGGCTCTGACGTGGTAGGATGGCTCTGGCGTGGTAGGATGGCTCTGGCGTGGTAGGGGGGCTTTGACGTGGTATGATGGCTCTGGCGTGGTAGGGGGGCTCTGACGTGGTATGATGGCTCTGCCGTGGTAGGGATGCTCTGACGTGGTAGGATGGCTCTGACGTGGTAGGAGTGCTCTGACGTGGTTGGGGTGCTCTGACATGGTAGGATGGCTCTGGCGTGGTAGGGGGGCTCTGACGTGGTAGGATGGCTCTGGCGTGGTAGGATGGCTCTGGCGTGGTAGGGGGCTCTGACGTGGTAGAATAGCTCTGGCGTGGTAGGGGGCTCTGACGTGGTAGGATGGCTCTGGCGTGGTAGGGGGGCTCTGGCGTGGTAGGGGGGCTCTGGCGTGGTAGGGGGGCTCTGGCGTGGTAGGATGGCTCTGGCGTGGTAGGATGGCTCTGGCGTGGTAGGGGGGCTCTGGCGTGGTAGGGGGGCTCTGGCGTGGTAGGATGGCTCTGGCGTGGTAGGGAAGCTGGCGTGGTAGGATGGCTCTGCCGTGGTAGGGGACTCTGCCGTGGAAAAGGGGGCTCTGACGTGGTAGGGGTGCTCTGACGTGGTAGGATGGCTCTGACGTGGTAGGATGGCTCTGGCGTGGTAGGATGGCTCTGGCGTGGTAGGATGGCTCTGGCGTGGTAGGGGGCTCTGACGTGGTAGGATGGCTCTGGCGTGGTAGGATGGCTCTGGCGTGGTAGGGGGGCTCTGGCGTGGTAGGGGGGCTCTGGCATGGTAGGGGGGCTCTGGCGTGGTAGGATGGCTCTGGCGTGGTAGGATGGCTCTGGCGTGGTAGGATGGCTCTGGCGTGGTAGGGGGGCTCTGGCGTGGTAGGATGGCTCTGGCGTGGTAGTGAAGCTGGCGTGGTAGTGAAGCTGGCGTGGTAGTGAAGCTGGCGTGGTAGGATGGCTCTGCCGTGGTAGGGGGGCTCTGCCGTGGTAAGGGGGCTCTGCCGTGGTAGGGGTGCTCTGACGTGGTAGGATGGCTCTGGCGTGGTAGGATGGCTCTGGCGTGGTAGGATGGCTCTGGCGTGGTAGGGGGGCTCTGACGTGGTAGGGAAGCTCTGGCGTGGTAGGATGGCTCTGGCGTGGTAGGATGGCTCTGGCGTGGTAGGGGGGCTCTGGCGTGGTAGGGGGGCTCTGGCGTGGTAGGTTGGCTCTGGCGTGGTAGGGGGGCTCTGGCGTGGTAGGGGGGCTCTGGCGTGGTAGGATGGCTCTGGCGTGGTAGGATGGCTCTGGCGCGGTAGGGGGGCTCTGGCGCGGTAGGGGGGCTCTGGCGCGGTAGGATGGCTCTGGCGCGGTAGGATGGCTCTGGCGCGGTAAGGGGGGTCTGGCGTGGTAGGATGGCTCTGGCGTGGTAGGATTGTTCCGGCGTGGTAGGAAAGGAAACCTGGTAAATCCTTTGGTTTATTTGTCCAGGTACGGTACCATGGACATATCCATCCACCTTCCATGATTTATGAATGGAAAAGGTATGTAGTAAATCGACTTTATTCAGGGAGTTCGAAACCTTTCATACACTAGTCAACACTTGCTGTTCAGTTGTCAATCAAAGCATAGTAAATAGCCTACAACTATGCATGTCTGGTTATGTGAAACACGCAAAAGAAAATAAATGAATGTGCCAGAAAACTATAATTAGTCTAAGTGGTGGATTTAGACTCATCGTTAACACGTTACATGGGATGTGCAAATTCACCAGCAACCTGCTCTCTCCCTTTTAGTGTGAAGACATTTGACTGCAACCAACCACAGCTCACACAGATTGTACCCGGAAGGTGGGACAGACCGCAGACTGCGTTTCCCTGTCATTGTGACTGACAGGCACCTATCCTATCAATAGATCTCTAGGAGATGCATATCATTCAGTCTAACGGGAGAGGGCTCGACGGGCTAGCGGACTGGCAGGCACCTATCCTATCAATAGATCTCTAGGAGATGCATATCATTCAGTCTAACGGGAGAGGGCTCGACGGGCTAGCGGACTGGCAGGCACCTATCCTATCAATAGATCTCTAGGAGATGCATATCATTCAGTCTAACGGGAGAGGGCTCGACGGGCTAGCGGACTGACAGGCACCTATCCTATCAATAGATCTCTAGGAGATGCATATCATTCAGTCTAACGGGAGAGGGCTCGACGGGCTAGCGGACTGACAGGCACCTATCCTATCAATAGATCTCTAGGAGATGCATATCATTCAGTCTAACGGGAGAGGGCTCGACGGGCTAGCGGACTGGCAGGCACCTATCCTATCAATAGATCTCTAGGAGATGCATATCATTCAGTCTAACGGGAGAGGGCTCGACGGGCTAGCGGACTGACAGGCACCTATCCTATCAATAGATCTCTAGGAGATGCATATCATTCAGTCTAACGGGAGAGGGCTCGACGGGCTAGCGGACTGGCAGGCACCTATCCTATCAATAGATCTCTAGGAGATGCATATCATTCAGTCTAACGGGAGAGGGCTCGACGGGCTAGCGGACTGACAGGCACCTATCCTATCAATAGATCTCTAGGAGATGCATATCATTCAGTCTAACGGGAGAGGGCTCGAAGGGCTAGCGGACTGACAGGCACCTATCCTATCAATAGATCTCTAGGAGATGCATATCATTCAGTCTAACGGGAGAGGGCTCGACGGGCTAGCGGACTGACAGGCACCTATCCTATCAATAGATCTCTAGGAGATGCATATCATTCAGTCTAACGGGAGAGGGCTCGACGGGCTAGCGGACTGACAGGCACCTATCCTATCAATAGATCTCTAGGAGATGCATATCATTCAGTCTAACGGGAGAGGGCTCGACGGGCTAGCGGACTGGCAGGCACCTATCCTATCAATAGATCTCTAGGAGATGCATATCATTCAGTCTAACGGGAGAGGGCTCGACGGGCTAGCGGACTGACAGGCACCTATCCTATCAATAGATCTCTAGGAGATGCATATCATTCAGTCTAACGGGAGAGGGCTCGACGGGCTAGCGGACTGACAGGCACCTATCCTATCAATAGATCTCTAGGAGATGCATATCATTCAGTCTAACGGGAGAGGGCTCGACGGGCTAGCGGACTGACAGGCACCTATCCTATCAATAGATCTCTAGGAGATGCATATCATTCAGTCTAACGGGAGAGGGCTCGACGGGCTAGCGGACTGGCAGGCACCTATCCTATCAATAGATCTCTAGGAGATGCATATCATTCAGTCTAACGGGAGAGGGCTCGACGGGCTAGCGGATTGAACGGTTTAAAGAGATACTTCAGGAAGCCCTTTATCTACTTCACCAGAGTCCGATGAACTCGTGGATACCATTCTATGTCTGTCCTGTTTGAAGGACGTTGCTAACTAGGATTAGCACAGTGACTTAGAAATCTATTGTAATTACTAGCATGCTAGTAGGTACCATAGACTTCCAGTCATTGCACTAACGATAGTTAGCATTGGCTCGCAAAACCACCTCTAACTTCCTTCATACTGGATGTAGAGGCGTATTAAAAGGGTATCCATGAGTTCATCTGACTCTTGGGGAAGTGGAGCCAAAATCCTGACAAGTCCCTTTTTAAATGATAAGTAACCTAGTTTTTATTAGGAAGTGGAAAGAGTAACCGTCCGATTTATACGATGGCCGGCGCTAATGGAGAACACTGCAAATGACACCATATTATCCCCTATATATAGGCCACTGCTTTTGGTCACTGCACTATGGACACGTGTCTACAGTAGTGTACTATACAGGGAATAGATTATCCTGTTAGGATGATTTGGATTTGCCTGTTTGCGTTGTGAGCCTGAGGGTCAGAAAGAATCTGATTATGGTGTAATTCTGCAATGATCCATAATGGTGTTATTCTGCAATGATCCATAATGGTGTTATTCTGTAATGATCCATAATGGTGGTGTTCTGCAATGATCCATAATGGTGGTGTTCTGCAATGATCCATAACGGTGGTGTTCTGCAATGATCCATAATGGTGGTGTTCTGCAATGATCCATAATGGTGGTGTTCTGCAATGATCCATAATGGTGGTGTTATGCATGGACACTTGGGCTGTGTCTCAATAGTCTAATTTGGCTTCCTCTACATGTATAGGGAGTACGACCAACTTAATGTCCTACCTACCTGTATGGCTCTGCTTCCACCTATCCTGTGTTCTTCCAGATAATATGTGAAGGGGACTAGACAAGGAGAGGAGATGAAGATGCCCCCTTGGCCCTGTTTTAATACTTAACCAATGCATCCTTCCCTCCTTCAGGACGCAGGCTGTCCCAAGGAGATCCCTCACAACGAGAAGCTGCTGTCACTCAAATATGAGGTAAACCCTTGGGTCTGCTGTCTCCAGACCCCTTGGACCTGCTCTGAATGGTGTTCAACGTAGCTAATCAAACAAAGTTTTATAAATAAGAGTAACACAATGTTTATCATATTAATTATTAATTGTTGTCCCAGTCTGTCATACAAATGATTTCCAAAAACATGAGCGCTATATTTACATGAAATCTGTTTTTGTTTAGTTGGTACTTTTATCAAGAGTCCAAAGTCCTCTCAGGGCACCACATCTCTCTGAGCAGTATAGATTGTGTAAAAGTGAATCGTTTTGTGTTTCAGAGTCTGGACTATGACAACAGTGAGAATCAGCTGTTTCTGGAGGAGGAGAGACGGATGAGCTTCTTAGTAAGTAGAGAACCCCCCTACACACACACACACACACACACACACACACACACACACACACACACACACACATTGATGTCTCCCCCCATCTCTCTCGTCCTCAGGGGTTCAAGTGTTTGGAGATCAGTCGGTGGGTCATCTGTGGTCTGATTGGCTTCCTGACTGGACTCATAGCCTGTTGCATAGATATCGCCGTGGAAAACCTGGCTGGGGTCAAGTACTTCGTTGTCAAACAGAGTATCCTTCCTCACACTGACCCACATCACAGAACTGTCATATCCTTCCTCACACTGACCCACATCACAGAACTGTCATATCCTTCCACACACTGACCCACATCACAGAACTGTCATATCCTTCCTCACACTGACCCACATCACAGAACTGTCATATCCTTCCACACACTGACCCACATCACAGAACTGTCATATCCTTCCACACACTGACCCACATCACAGAACTGTCATATCCTTCCACACACTGACCCACATCACAGAACTGTCATATCCTTCCACACACTGACCCACATCACAGAACTGTCATATCCTTCCACACACTGACCCATTCCATCCTACAGTGGTTGTTTGTGTACCACTGTTGTCCCATCCTACAGCGGTGGTCTGTGTTCCACTGTTGTCCCATCCTACAGCGGTGGTCTGTGTTCCACTGTTGTCCCATCCTACAGCGGTGGTCTGTGTTCCACTGTTGTCCCATCCTACAGCGGTGGTCTGTGTTCCACTGTTGTCCCATCCTACAGCGGTGGTCTGTGTACCACTGTTGTCCCATCCTACAGCGGTGGTCTGTGTACCACTGTTGTCCCATCCTACAGCGGTGGTCTGTGTACCACTGTTGTCCCATCCTACAGCGGTGGTCTGTGTACCACTGTTGTCCCATCCTACAGCGGTGGTCTGTGTACCACTGTTGTCCCATCCTACAGCGGTGGTCTGTGTTCCACTGTTGTCCCATCCTACAGTGGTGGTCTGTGTACCACTGTTGTCCCATCCTACAGTGGTGGTCTGTGTACCACTGTTGTCCCATCCTACAGTGGTGGTCTGTGTTCCACTGTTGTCCCATCCTACAGCGGTGGTCTGTGTACCACTGTTGTCCCATCCTACAGTGGTTGTTTGTTTACCACCAACAGACTGTCCTTCCTCTCACTCACCCACAGGTTAGTCATGTCCAGTTTAGCTTCTGAAATCCCAGATCATGTAGGATTTTCTTGGCCAATTGAAACACTAACATCATAGTGCATGTAAACGACTCTATATTGAAAATATCCTCCGTGAGCTCCATCTAGCTAGCTAACGGGGTTTGTTTACAGCAGGGCTCTGGATGGATTTACTGGCACCTAACTCTGCCCTTTTCTCTCTGCCAAACTGGCATTGGTCTAAGTACAGGCATGTATGCTGGAACTTTGGTACATTGTGGGAGGCAACCCCTAGAGAGACCAGGTCCAGTTCAGAGTTGTCTTTGTTCAGCCATTGACATTTTGACTCTAAATGAGTTTAGGAAAGTCAAATGAACCTCTGCCATATCATGGATTCAGAGCTATCTATCTAATAGAACTCAGAGGGGTTTCTTCAATGGAGGCTTCTCTAATGTCAAACATGTAAAGTGTGGTGTACCGCAGGGCAGCTCTCTAGGCCCTCTGCTTTTTTCTCTTTTTACCAATGACCTGCCACTGGCATTAAACACAGCATGTGTGTCCGTGTATGCTGATGATTCAACCATATACGCATCAGCAACCACAGCTAATGAAGTCACTGAAATCGTTAACAAAGAACTGCAGTCTGTTTTGGAATGGGTAATAAACTCTAAAACTAAGTGCATTGTATTTGGTACAAATCGTTCCCTAAGTTCTAGACCTCAGCTGAATCTGGTAATGAATGGTGTCGCTGTTGAACAAGTTGAGGAGACTAAATGACTTGGCGTTACCTTAGAATGTAAACTGTCATGGTCAAAACATATAGATTCAATGGTTGTTAAGATGGGGAGAGGTCTGTCCCTAATGAAGAGATTCTCAGCTTTTTTTTCAGCACTCCACAAAGCAAGTCCTATAGTCTCTAGTTTTATCTTATCTTGATTATTGTCCAGTCATATGGTCAAGTGCTGCAAAGAAAGACCTAGTTATGCTGCAGCTGGCCCAGAACAGAGCGGCACATCTTGCTTTTCATTGTAATCAGAGGGTTAATATTAATACTATGCATGCCAGTCTGTCTTGGCTAAGAGTTGAGGAAAGACTGACTGTGTCATTTCTTCTTTTTATAAGAAACATTGTGTTGGAAATTCCAAAGTATTTGCATAGTCAAGTTACTGACACACACTTACCCCAACAGACATGCCACCAGGGGTCTTTTCACAGTCCCCAGATCCAGAACAAATTCAAGGAAACGTACAGTATTGTACAGAGCCATGAGTGAATGGAACTCCCATCTTAACAGCAAACCTGTTTTCTAAAAACAAATAAAGCAACACCTCACTGACAACGCATCTCCTCCTTGTGACCTACTGGTTGTGTGTGTGTGTACTGACATGTGACCTACTGGTTGTGTGTGTGTGTGTGTGTGTGTGTGTGTGTGTGTGTGTGTGTGTGTGTGTACTGACATGTGACCTACTGGTTGTGTGTGTGTGTGTATGTACTGACATGTGACCTACTGGTTGTGTGTGTGTGTGTATGTACTGACATGTGACCTACTGGTTGTGTGTGTGTGTGTGTGTGTGTACTGACATGTGACCTACTGGTTGTGTGTGTGTGTGTGTGTGTGTATGTACTGACATGTGATCTACTGGTTGTGTGTGTGTTTGTACTGACATGTGACCTACTGGTTGTGTGTGTGTGTGTGTACTGACATGTGACCTACTGGTTGTGTGTGTGTGTGTGTGTGTGTGTGTGTGTGTGTACTGACATGTGACCTACTGGTTGTGTGTGTGTTTGTACTGACATGTGACCTACTGGTTGTGTGTGTGTGTGTGTGTGTATGTGTGTGTGTGTGTGTACTGACATGTGACCTACTGGGGGTGTGTGTGTGTGTGTGTGTGTGTGTGTGTGTGTGTGTGTGTACTGACATGTGACCTACTGGTTGTGTGTGTGTGTGTACTGACATGTGACCTACTGGTTGTGTGTGTGTGTGTGTGTGTGTACTGACATGTGACCTACTGGTTGTGTGTGTTTGTACTGACATGTGACCTACTGGTTGTGTGTGTGTATGTACTGACATGTGACCTACTGGTTGTGTGTGTGTATGTACTGACATGTGACCTACTGGTTGTGTGTGTTTGTACTGACATGTGACCTACTGGTTGTGTGTGTGTGTGTGTGTGTGTGTGTACTGACATGTGACCTACTGGTTGTGTGTGTGTGTGTGTTTGTACTGACATGTGACCTACTGGTTGTGTGTGTGTGTACTGACATGTGACCTACTGGTTGTGTGTGTGTGTGTGTGTGTTTGTACTGACATGTGACCTACTGGTTGTGTGTGTGTTTGTACTGACATGTGACCTACTGGTT
The DNA here is from genome assembly GCF_901001165.1 of Salmo trutta. Lineage (NCBI taxonomy): Eukaryota > Metazoa > Chordata > Actinopteri > Salmoniformes > Salmonidae > Salmo > Salmo trutta. Next base: position 77,887,285 of record NC_042957.1, on the reverse strand, counting down.
GTGTGTGTGTATGTACTGACATGTGACCTACTGTGTGTGTGTGTGTGTGTGTGTGTACTGACGTGACCTACTGGTTGTGTGTGTGTTTGTACTGACATGAACAGTGCTTTCCGAAAGTATTCAGACGTCTTGACTTTTTCCACATTTACTTATTTTACAGCCTTATTCCCCCACTTTACTTTTACAAATCTATTAAAAAAAAAAAAGATACCTTATTTACATAAGTATTCAGACCCTTTGCTTTGAGACTCAAAATTGAATAAATTGAGCTCAGGTGCATCCTGTTTACATTGATCATCCTTGAGATGTTTTTACAACTTGATTGGACTCCACCTGTGGTAAATTTGATTGATTGGACATGATTTGGGGTGGCAGGTAGCCTAGTGGTTAGAGCGTTGGGCCAGTAGCCGAAAGGTTGCTAGATCGAATACCCGAGCTGACAAGGTAAAAATCTGTCGTTCTGCACCTGAACAAGGCAGTTAACCCACTGTTCCTAGGCCGTCATTGTAAATAACAATTTGTTCTTAAATGACTTAAATAAAAAAATAAGAAAATTGTAAAGGTACATGCAATTGATTGGACATGATTTGGAAAGGCACACACCTGTCTATATAAGGTCCCACAGATGACAGTGCATGTCAGAGCAAAAACCAAGCCATGAGGTTGAAGGAATTGACTGTAGAGCTCCGAGGTACAGATCTGGGGAAGGGTACCAAAACATTTCTGCAGCATTGATGGTCCTCAAGAACACAATGGCCTCCATCATTCTTAAATGGAAGAAGTTTGGAACCACCAAGACTCTTCCTAGAGCTGGCCCCCCGGCCGAACTGAGCAATCGGCGGAGAAGGGCCTTGGTCAGTGACCAAGAACCCGATGGTCACTCTGACAGAGCTCCAGAGTTCCTCTGTGGAGATGGGAGAACCTTCCAGAAGGACAACCGTCTCTGCTGCACTTCACCAATCATTTAGTGGCCAGACAGAAGCCACTCCTCAGTAAAAGGCACATGACAGCCCGCTTGGAGTTTGTCAAAAGGCACCTAAAGACTCTCAGACCATGAGAAACAAGATTCTCTGGTCTGATGAAACCAATATTGAACCCTTTGGCCTGAATGCCAAGCGTCACGTCTGGAGGAAACCTGGCACCATCCCTACGGTGAAGCATGGTGGTGGCAGCATCATGCTGTGGGGATGTTTTTCACCGGCAGGGACTGGGAAAATAGTCAGGATCGAGGGAAAGATGAACAGAGCAAAGTACAGAGAGATCCTTGATGAAAACCTGCTCCAGAGCGCTCAGGACCTCAGACTGGGGCGAAGGTTCACCTTCCAACAGGACAATGGCCCCAAGCACACAGCCAAGCCAACACAGGAGTGGCTTTGGGACTCTGAAGTCTCTGAATGTCCTTGAGTGGCCCAGCCAGAGCCCGAACTTGAACCCGATCGAACATCTCTGGAGAGACCTGAAAGTAGCTGTGCAGCGACGTTCCCCATTTCAAGCTCCTGACAGAGCTTGAGAGGGTCTGCAGAGAAGAATGTGAGAAACTCCCCAAATACAGGTGTGCCAAGCTGGTAGCATCATACCCAAGAAGACTCGAGGCTGTAATTGCTGCTAAAGGGTCTGAATACTTATGGAAAGATATTTGCAGAAAATTTCAAAAAACCTGTTTCTGCTTTGTCATTGTGGGGTGTTGTGTGTGTGTGAAATGTAAAGTATTTTGTCTGTAATGTATTTTTGTTATGACGTAATACTAGCTGTCTCCATTGGCGTGGGCTAATGGGGATCCTAATATATAAAATCAAAACCTTATTGATCAGAATGCTGCCAATCATCCCCACTAATTTAAATATGTAGCCCTTCAGACAAAAGATCATGAAGCCATAGAGGTCCAGTGTCCTGCTCTGTGGTTGGTCGGGGAGGGCTAGACCTTGCAGCGTGGTGGCGTGTGATTGGTTGTTACCTGTCCTTGACCTCTGCCCCCTCCCAGACATCGAGAAGTTTACGGAGGTGGGCGGTCTCTCCATCTCTCTCATCCTCTGGGCTGTGCTTAACGCTGCCTTCGTCATGGTGGGCGCTATTATAGTGGCGTTCTTCGAGGTAAGAGGGAGAAGAGGTGTGTGTGTGTGTAGCCTTTTGAGGTAAGTGTTCAAAGTGTGTGTTCGTTCTTGCATGCGAAAGTATGAAACTAGTGCACACTGCTGGGCAGGTGGGGGTTTGAATTGAGCCTTGGTTAATCATAGTCTAATAACAAGCTGTGTGAACCACCGTGTTAGACTACAGTCTGTTGCCCCTGGGGGGGTGAAACCACCGTGTTAGACTACAGTCTGTTGGCCCTGGGGTGATGAAACCACCGTGTTAGACTACAGTCTGTTGGCCCTGGGGTGGTGAAACCACCGTGTTAGACTACAGTCTGTTGCCCCTGGGGGGGGGTGAAACCACCGTGTTAGACTACAGTCTGTTGCCCCTGGGGGGGGTGAAACCACCGTGTTAGACTACAGTCTGTTGGCCCTGGGGTGGTGAAACCACCGTGTTAGACTACAGTCTGTTGGCCCTGGGGTGGTGAAACCACCGTGTTAGACTACAGTCTGTTGGCCCTGGGGTGGTGAAACCACCGTGTTAGACTACAGTCTGTTGGCCCTGGGGTGGTGAAACCACCGTGTTAGACTACAGTCTGTTGGCCCTGGGGTGGTGAAACCACCGTGTTAGACTACAGTCTGTTGGCCCTGGGGTGGTGAAACCACCGTGTTAGACTACAGTCTGTTGGCCCTGGGGTGGTGAAACCACCGTGTTAGACTACAGTCTGTTGGCCCTGGGGTGGTGAAACCACCGTGTTAGACTACAGTCTGTTGGCCCTGGGGTGGTGAAACCACCGTGTTAGACTACAGTCTGTTGGCCCTGGGGTGGTGAAACCACCGTGTTAGACTACAGTCTGTTGGCCCTGGGGTGGTGAAACCACCGTGTTAGACTACAGTCTGTTGGCCCTGGGGTGGTGAAACCACCGTGTTAGACTACAGTCTGTTCTCTATGACTGGAACTAACATCTCTCTCCTCCCTTCCTCATCTCTCTCTTCTCTCTCCTCCACTCTCCTCTCTCCCGTATCTCTCTCCTCAGCCAGGAGCAGCAGGAAGTGGTATACCCCAGATAAAGTGTTATCTGAACGGAGTGAAGATACCCCGGGTGGTAAGACTCAAGGTAAACTGATCACTGGCTGTTCAGAGACAAATGTTCCATCTAAACCCACATCTTTTAAATGTTGTTGTTGGCAGTAGGAATGATGTCTCTTATGAGGCAAAGATATCATATATATATATATGTGTGTGTGTGTGTGTGTGTGTGTGTGTGTGTGTGTGTGTGTGTTTTGTATATATATGTGTGTGTATGTGTCACTCTGTGTGATTTGTGTATCCTCTGTGTGTGTGTGTGTGTGTGTGTGTGTGTGTTATATATATATATATGTGTGTGTATGTGTCACTCTGTGTGATTTGTGTATCCTCTGTGTGTGTGTGTTCTACAGACCCTGGTGGTGAAGGTGTGTGGTGTGATCTGCTCTGTCGCCGGAGGACTCGCTGTCGGAAAGGTAAACACTAGGGATGTGTGTGTGCATGTACGTATGAGTGTGTGTGTGCATGTACGTATGAGAGTGTATTCATTGTGTTGTGGTGAGTAGGGCTGTGAGAGTGTATTCATTGTGTTGTGGTGAGTAGGGCTGTGAGAGTGTATTCATTGTGTTGTGGTGAGTAGGGCTGTGAGAGTGTATTCATTGTGTTGTGGTGAGTAGGGCTGTGAGAGTGTGTTCATTGTGTTGTGGTGAGTAAGGCTGTGAGAGTGTATTCATTGTGTTGTGGTGAGTAGGGCTGTGAGAGTGTGTTCATTGTGTTGTGGTGAGTAGGGCTGTGAGAGTGTATTCATTGTGTTGTGGTGAGTAGGGCTGTGAGAGTGTGTTCATTGTGTTGTGGTGAGTAGGGCTGTGAGAGTGTATTCATTGTGTTGTGGTGAGTAGGGCTGTGAGAGTGTATTCATTGTGTTGTGGTGAGTAGGGCTGTGACGGTCATGGATGATGGTAATTGGCCAGATGACCGTAATACAACATGAGTCCTGGTTCAAGTCAGTTAATTATTACGTTCCTCAGCAAACAAACAAATAATGTCACTCAGACAGAAGGGGGAACTAACAAAGAGTCACTAACAACCAAAAGGAAACAGGTCTGGTTTTAGTAGGGGTTCTGAAAGACACTCATGGGGGTGTCTACTGAATGTTGCCTAGCAACAACAACTGGAACCTACAAGACACCCACCATGAGACCCACTAAATTTACCAAGAACAGGCAAACAAAATAAAAACCCACACCAAACTGAAAGACAGGAAGCAAACCACAAAGTTGGAGGAAAACAAATCAGGGAAAACAGATAAAGGAATGTCTAACAATCAAATAGGGAGAGACAACTAAAGGAGTTAACCCTCCACATCTATCAAGACAACTGGAGGAGTTAACCCTCCACATCTATCAAGACAACTGGAGGAGTTAACCCTCCACATCTATCAAGACAACTAAAGGAGTTAACCCTCCACATCTATCAAGACAACTAAAGGTGTTAACCCTCCACATCTATCAAGACAACTAAAGGAGTTAACCCTCCATCTACCAAGACAACTAGAGGAGTTAACCCTCCACATCTATCAAGACAACTGGAGGAGTTAACCCTCCACATCTATCAAGACAACTAAAGGTGTTAACCCTCCACATCTATCAAGACAACTAAAGGTGTTAACCCTCCACATCTATCAAGACAATTAACCCTCCACATCTCTCAAGACAACAAAAGGAGTTAACCCTCCACATCTATCAAGACAACTGGAGGAGTTAACCCTCCACATCTATCAAGACAACTAAAGGTGTTAACCCTCCACATCTACCAAGACAACTAAAGGAGTTAACCCTCCACATCTATCAAGACAACTAAAGGAGTTAACCCTCCACATCTATCAAGACAACTAAAGGAGTTAACCCTCCACATCTATCAAGACAACTAGAGGTGTTAACCCTCCACATCTATCAAGATAACTAAAGGAGTTAACCCTCCACATCTATCAAGACAACTAAAGGTGTTAACCCTCCACATCTATCAAGACAACTAGAGGAGTTAACCCTCCACATCTATCAAGACAACTAAAGGAGTTAACCCTCCACATCTATCAAGATAACTAAAGGTGTTAACCCTCCACATCTATCAAGACAACTAAAGGTGTTAACCCTCCATCTATCAAGACAACTAAAGGAGTTAACCCTCCACATCTATCAAGACAACTAGGGGAGTTAACCCTCCACATCTATCAAGACAAGTGGAGCACTGGGCCAGACACTCTTAAATATCGCCTGGGCCAGCCTGGTGAAACACCTTCCCACTAATGAGGTGACAAACCAGCCAGGTGAAATACAGACTGACTAATGAGGTGACCAACCGGCCAGGTAAAATACAGACTGACTAATGAGGTGACCAACCTGTGTGTGTGTGTGTGTGTTTGACGGCCTCTGTCTCCCTACCCATAATCCTGTAGGAAGGTCCCATGATCCACTCTGGTGCGGTGGTGGCAGCAGGAGTCTCCCAGGGACGCAGTACCTCCCTGAAGAAAGACTTCAAGGTAGGAGGGTGTTGTACAGTCTGGTTGTAACATGGACATAGTGTTTCATGTGTGGTATCTACTGTCTAACATGTTCTCTCTACTGTGTGTGTCTTAACATGTTCTCTCTACTGTGTGTGTCTTAACATGTTCTCTCTCTCTGTGTGTCTTAACATGTTCTCTCTCTCTCTGTGTGTCTTAACATGTTCTCTCTCTCTCTGTGTGTCTTAACATGTTCTCTCTCTCTCTGTGTGTCTTAACATGTTCTCTCTCTCTGTGTGTCTTAACATGTTCTCTCTCTCTGTGTGTCTTAACATGTTCTCTCTCTCTCTGTGTGTCTTAACATGTTCTCTCTCTCTCTGTGTGTCTTAACATGTTCTCTCTCTCTGTGTGTCTTAACATGTTCTCTCTCTCTGTGTGTCTTAACATGCTCTCTCTCTCTCTGTGTGTCTTAACATGTTCTCTCTCTCTCTCTCTCTGTGTGTCTTAACATGTTCTCTCTCTCTCTCTCTCTCTGTGTGTCTTAACATGTTCTCTCTCTCTCTCTCTGTGTGTGTAGATCTTTGAGTATTTCCGTAGAGACACAGAGAAGAGGGATTTTGTATCAGCTGGAGCGGCTGCAGGAGTGTCTGCTGCTTTTGGAGCACCAGTCGGTAAACACTATGCAACATGTCCCACTCAGCACCACTGCTAAGCATACTACTGTCATGACTTTCTACATGTTCCTCCCAATAAAGTTTTCACCTGACTCTCTCTCGCTCTCCCCCCTTCCTTCCTCTTATTCCAGGTGGTGTTTTGTTCAGTTTGGAGGAGGGGGCTTCTTTCTGGAACCAGATGCTCACATGGAGGATAGTAAGTACAGGAGAGGAGAGGAAGGCTTGGCACAGTCTGGTGTCTGAGGGAGAGGAGGGGAAGGTTTGACTCAGTCTGGTGTCTGCAGGAGAGGAGAGGAAGGCTTGGCTCAGTCTGGTGTCTGAGGGAGAGGAGAGGAAGGCTTGGCTCAGTCTGGTGTCTGAGGAGAGGAGAGGAAGGCTTGGCTCAGTCTGGTGTCAGCAGGAGAGGAGGGGAAGGCTTGGCTCAGTCTGGTGTCTGAGGGAGAGGAGGGGAAGGTTTGACTCAGTCTGGTGTCTGCAGGAGAGGAGAGGAAGGCTTGGCTCAGTCTGGTGTCTGAGGGAGAGGAGGGGAAGGCTTGGCTCAGTCTGGTGTCTGAGGGAGAGGAGGGGAGAGGAAGGCTTGGCTCAGTCTGGTGTCTGAGGGAGAGGAGGGGAAGGCTTGGCTCAGTCTGGTGTCTGAGGGAGAGGAGAGGAAGGCTTGGCTCAGTCTGGTGTCTGCAGGAGAGGAGAGGAGAGGAAGGCTTGGCTCAGTCTGGTGTCTGCAGGAGAGGAGAGGAAGGCTTGGCTCAGTCTGGTGTCTGAGGGAGAGGAGGGGAGAGGAAGGCTTGGCTCAGTCTGGTGTCTGCAGGAGAGGAGAGGAAGGCTTGGCTCAGTCTGGTGTCTGCAGGAGAGGAGAGGAAGGCTTGGCTCAGTCTGGTGTCTGAGGGAGAGGAGAGGAGAGGAAGGCTTGGCTCAGTCTGGTGTCTGCAGGAGAGGAGAGGAAGGCTTGGCTCAGTCTGGTGTCTGCAGGAGAGGAGAGGAAGGCTTGGCTCAGTCTGGTGTCTGAGGGAGAGGAGAGGAGAGGAAGGCTTGGCTCAGTCTGGTGTCTGCAGGAGAGGAGAGGAAGGCTTGGCTCAGTCTGGTGTCTGAGGGAGAGGAGGGGAGAGGAAGGCTTGGCTCAGTCTGGTGTCTGAGGGAGAGGAGGGGAAGGTTTGTCTCAGTCTGGTGTCTGCAGGAGAGGAGAGGAGAGGAAGGCTTGGCTCAGTCTGGTGTCTGAGGAGAGGAGATGTTGGGTAGAACGAAAGTGGGAAAAGACCAGATTCTCTCATCTAGTCCTCATCCACTGCCAAGTGGAAAGAACAGTAGGAAGTAGCAGACATGTTGTTCTCTCTCCTTCCTTTATCAGGTGAAGCTTAATGCCCTCTCTCTCTCTCCTCTCTACTCCCTCTCTCTTCCTTCCCTCTCTCTCTCTCCTCTCTACTCCCTCTCTCTTCCTTCCCTCTCTCTCTCTCCTCTCTACTCCCTCTCTCTCTCTCCTCTCTACTCCCTCTCTCTTCCTTCCCTCTCTCTCTCTCCTCTCTACTCCCTCTCTCTTCCTTCCCTCTCTCTCTCTTTTCTCTACTCCCTCTCTCTCTCTCCTCTCTACTCCCTCTCTCTTCCTTCCCTCTCTCTCTCCTCTCTACTCCCTCTCTCTTCCTTCCCTCTCTCTCTCTCCTCTCTACTCCCTCTCTCTTCCTTCCCTCTCTCTCTCCTCTCTACTCCCTCTCTCTTCCTTCCCTCTCTCTCTCTTTTCTCTACTCCCTCTCTCTCCTCCCTCTCTTCCTATATTCCTCTCCAGTTCTTTGCGTCCATGATCTCAACATTCACTCTGAATTTCTTCCTGTCCATCTACAATAAGAAACCTGGAGACCTCTCCAGCCCTGGTCTTATCAACTTCGGACGCTTCGAGAGTGATGTGAGTGTCTGTCTGTTATTGTGTCTAGTCCTAAACCCTGTGTTATCTCTCTGTCTACAGAGTGTCTAGTCCTAAACCCTGTGTTGTCTCTCTGTCTACAGTGTGTCTAGTCCTAAACCCTGTGTTATCTCTCTGTCTACAGAGTGTCTAGTCCTAAACCCTGTGTTATCTCTCTGTCTACAGAGTGTGTCTAGTCCTAAACCCTGTGTTATCTCTCTGTCTACAGAGTGTCTAGTCCTAAACCCTGTATTATCTCTCTGTCTACAGAGTGTGTCTAGTCCTAAACCCTGTGTTGTCTCTCTGTCTACAGTGTGTCTAGTCCTAAACCCTGTGTTATCTCTCTGTCTACAGAGTGTCTAGTCCTAAACCCTGTGTTATCTCTCTGTCTACAGAGTGTCTAGTCCTAAACCCTGTGTTATCTCTCTGTCTACAGAGTGTCTAGTCCTAAACCCTGTGTTATCTCTCTGTCTACAGTGTGTTTAGTCCTAAACCCTGTGTTATCTCTCTGTCTACAGAGTGTCTAGTCCTAAACCCTGTGTTATCTCTCTGTCTACAGAGTGTGTCTAGTCCTAAACCCTGTGTTATCTCTCTGTATACAGAGTGTCTAGTCCTAAACCCTGTGTTATCTCTGTCTACAGTGTCTAGTCCTAAACCCTGTGTTATCTCTCTGTCTACAGTGTGTCTAGTCCTAAACCCTGTGTTATCTCTCTGTCTACAGTGTGTCTAGTCCTAAACCCTGTGTTATCTCTCTGTCTACAGAGTGTCTAGTCCTAAACCCTGTGTTATCTCTCAGTCTACAGAGTGTCTAGTCCTAAACCCTGTGTTATCTCTCTGTCTACAGAGTGTCTAGTCCTAAACCCTGTGTTATCTCTCTGTCTACAGAGTGTGTCTAGTCCTAAACCCTGTGTTATCTCTCTGTCTACAGAGTGTCTAGTCCTAAACCCTGTGTTCTCTCTGTCTACAGAGTGTCTAGTCCTAAACCCTGTGTTATCTCTCTGTCTACAGAGTGTCTAGTTCTAAACCCTGTGTTATCTCTCTGTCTACAGAGTGTCTAGTTCTAAACCCTGTATTATCTCTCTGTCTACAGAGTGTCTAGTCCTAAACCCTGTGTTATCTCTCTGTCTACAGAGTGTCTAGTCCTAAACCCTGTGTTATCTCTCTGTCTACAGAGTGTCTAGTTCTAAACCCTGTGTTATCTCTCTGTCTACAGAGTGTCTAGTTCTAAACCCTGTATTATCTCTCTGTCTACAGAGTGTCTAGTCCTAAACCCTGTGTTATCTCTCTGTCTACAGAGTGTGGCCTACAACCTCTATGAGATTCCCTTGTTCATTGTAATGGGAGCTGCAGGTAAGAACCCACAGCTAGTCTAGTTGTGTTGTGCTGTTTTCAAGGACCCGTGTTGGTCCTCCCTCTACAGTAGGGTTAGTCTGACCTTCACACAAGTCACATTAAAAAGGCAGAGGCTTGTTACTCATATAGGTTGTCAGAGCTACCTTACTTACTTATGTATGTGGTTGTCATAGCTACCTTAGTTACTCATGTATGTGGCTGTCTTAGCTACCTGAGTTACTCATATATGTGGTTGTCATAGCTACCTGAGTTACTCATATATGTGGTTGTCATAGCTACCTGAGTTACTCATATATGTGGTTGTCATAGCTACCTGAGTTACTCATATATGTGGTTGTCATAGCTACCTGAGTTACTCATGTATGTGGTTGTCATAGCTACCAGAGTTACTCATGTATGTGGTTGTCATAGCTACCTTAGTTACTCGTGTGTGGTTGTCTTAGCTACCTGAGTTACTCATATATGTGGTTGTCTTAGCTACCTGAGTTACTCATGTATGTGGTTGTCTTTGCTACCTGAGTTACTCATGTATGTGGTTGTCTTAGCTACCTGAGTTACTCATATATGTGGTTGTCTTTGCTACCTGAGTTACTCATGTATGCAAGCTCCCTCACGACGCCAGGACAGCGGAGTCAATCACCACCTTCCGGAGACACCTGAAACCCCACCTCTTTAAGGAATACCTGGGATAGGATAAAGTAATCCTTCTAACCCCCCCCCCCCCAAAAGATCTAGATGCACTATTGTAAAGTGGTTGTTCCACTGGATATCATAAGGTGAATGCACCAATTTGTAAGTCGCTCTGGATAAGAGCGTCTGCTAAATGACTTAAATGTAAATGTAAATGTTGTCTTAGCTACCTGAGTTACTCATATGTGGTTGTCTTAGCTACCTGAGTTACTCATATGTGGTTGTCTTAGCTACCTGAGTTACTCATATGTGGTTGTCTTAGCTACCTTACTTACTCATATATGTGGTTGTCTTAGCTACCTGAGTTACTCATATATGTGGTTGTCTTAGCTACCTTAGTTACATTTTACATTTACATTTTAGTCATTTAGCAGACTCTCTTATCCAGAGCGACTTACTCGTATGTGGTTGTCTTAGCTACCTGAGTTACTCATATAGGTGGTTGTCTTAGCTACCTGAGTTACTCATATGTGGTTGTCTTACCTACCTTAGTTACTTATATGTGGTTGTCTTAGCTACCTTAGTTACTCATATATGTGGTTGTCATAGCTACCTTAGTTACTCGTATGTGGTTGTCATAGCTACCTGAGTTACTCTAATATGTGGTTGTCATAGCTACCTGAGTTACTCATATATGTGGTTGTCATAGCTACCTGAGTTACTCTAATATGTGGTTGTCTTAGCTACATGAGTTACTCATATGTGGTTGTCTTAGCTACGTGAGTTACTCATATGTGGTTGTCTTAGCTACCTTAGTTACTCATGTGGTTGTCTTAGCTACCCTAGTTACTCATATGTGGTTGTCTTAGCTACCTTACTTACTCATAGGTGGTTGTCTTAGCTACCTTACTTACTCTAATATGTGGTTGTCTTAGCTACCTGAGTTACTCATGCATGTGGTTGTCATAGCTATCTTACTTACTCGTATGTCGTTGCCATAGCTACCTTACTCTAATATGTGGTTGTCTTAGCTACCTTACTTACACATGTATGTGGTTGTCATAGCTACCTGAGTTACTCATGTATGTGGTTGTCTTAGCTACCTGAGTTACTCATGCATGTGGTTGTCATAGCTACCTGAGTTACTACCTTAGTTACTCATGTAGGTGGTTGTCATAGCTACCTGAGTTACTCTAATATGTGGTTGTCATAGCTACCTGAGTTACTCATATGTGGTTGTCATAGCTATCTTACTTACTCGTATGCCGTTGCCATAGCTACCTTACTCTAATATGTGGTGGTCTTAGCTACCTTACTTACGTATGTGGTTGTCATAGCTACCTGAGTTACTCATATAGATGGTTGTCATAGCTACCTGAGTTACTCATATGTGGTTGTCTTAGCTACCTTACTTACTCATGTATGTGGTTGTCATAGCTACCTGAGTTACTCATGTATGTGGTTGTCTTAGCTACCTGAGTTACTCATGTATGTGGTTGTCTTAGCTACCTGAGTTACTCATGTATGTGGTTGTCTTAGCTACCTGAGTTACTCATGTATGTGGTTGTCTTAGCTACCTGAGTTACTCATGTATGTGGTTGTCATAGCTACCTGAGTTACTCATGTATGTGGTTGTCATAGCTACCTGAGTTACTCATGTATGTGGTTGTCTTTGCTACCTGAGTTACTCATGTATGTGGTTGTCTTAGCTACCTGAGTTACTCATGTATGTGGTTGTCTTAGCTACCTGAGTTACTCATGTATGTGGTTGTCTTAGCTACCTGAGTTACTCATGTATGTGGTTGTCTTAGCTACCTGAGTTACTCATGTATGTGGTTGTCTTAGCTACCTGAGTTACTCATGTATGTGGTTGTCTTAGCTACCTGAGTTACTCATGTATGTGGTTGTCTTAGCTACCTGAGTTACTCATGTATGTGGTTGTCTTAGCTACCTGAGTTACTCATGTATGTGGTTGTCTTAGCTACCTGAGTTACTCATGTATGTGGTTGTCTTTGCTACCTGAGTTACTCATGTATGTGGTTGTCTTAGCTACCTGAGTTACTCATGTATGTGGTTGTCTTTGCTACCTGAGTTACTCATGTATGTGGTTGTCTTAGCTACCTGAGTTACTCATGTATGTGGTTGTCTTAGCTACCTTAGTTGTCTTCGCTACCTGAGTTACTCATACATGTAGTTGTCATAGCTACCTTACCTACTCATATATGTGGTTGTCATAGCTACTTTACTTACTCATATAGGTGGTTGTCTTAGCAACCTGAGTTACTCATATGTGGTGGTCTTAGCTACCTGAGTTACTCATATAGGTGGTTGTCTTAGCTACCTGAGTTGAATGCACTTGACTGTGAGGCCCAATTCCAAATGGACCCCTAGACCCTACACCCCTATGCACTAGTGGAGATCTGAGAGGATTTGACAGGTGTAAGAAACATGGTAATGACTCCAACTTGCCTTATGATAGGCTAGGTGAATGTTTAACCATATTGCTTCTACCAATCAAATCCTCTCAGATCTCCACCAAGTGCACATTGTTTAGGGGTCCATTTGGGATTGGGCCTACGTCTCTATGGATTAGAGTGTCTGCTAAATGACCTACATGTTATATGTTGATTGATGTCTTTCTATATGTCCATCTAAAACAGGTGGATTGCTGGGAGCCCTGTTCAATATCCTCAACTACTGGCTGACTATATTCAGGATCAGGTAACTGTTCAATATCCTCAACTACTGGCTGACTGTATTCAGGATCAGGTAACTGTTCAATATCCTCAACTACTGGCTGACTGTATTCAGGATCAGGTTACTGTTCAATATCCTCAACTACTGGCTGACTGTATTCAGGATCAGGTTACTGTTCAATATCCTCAACTACTGGCTGACTGTATTCAGGATCAGGTAACTGTTCAATATCCTCAACTACTGGCTGACTGTATTCAGGATCAGGTAACTGTTCAATATCCTCAACTACTGGCTGACTGTATTCAGGATCAGGTTACTGTTCAATATCCTCAACTACTGGCTGACTATATTCAGGATCAGGTAACTGTTCAATATCCTCAACTACTGGCTGACTGTATTCAGGATCAGGTAACTGTTCAATATCCTCAACTACTGGCTGACTGTATTCAGGATCAGGTTCAATATCCTCAACTACTGGCTGACTGTATTCAGGATCAGGTTCAATATCCTCAACTACTGGCTGACTGTATTCAGGATCAGGTTACTGTTCAATATCCTCAACTACTGGCTGACTGTATTCAGGATCAGGTTAATGTTCAATATCCTCAACTACTGGCTGACTGTATTCAGGATCAGGTTCAATATCCTCAACTACTGGCTGACTATTCGGGATCAGGTAACTGTTCAATATCCTCAACTACTGGCTGACTGTATTCAGGATCAGGTTACTGTTCAATATCCTCAACTACTGGCTGACTGTATTCAGGATCAGGTAACTGTTCAATATCCTCAACTACTGGCTGACTGTATTCAGGATCAGGTTCAATATCCTCATCTACTGGCTGACTGTATTCAGGATCAGGTTAATGTTCAATATCCTCAACTACTGGCTGACTGTATTCAGGATCAGGTTCAATATCCTCAACTACTGGCTGACTGTATTCAGGATCAGGTTCAATATCCTCAACTACTGGCTGACTATTCAGGATCAGGTTACTGGTTGACTCTATTCAGGATCAGGTTACTGGCTGACTCTATTCAGGATCAGGTTACTGGCTGACTCTATTCAGGATCAGGTTACTGGCTGACTCTATTCAGGATCAGGTTACTGGCTGACTCTATTCAGGATCAGGTTACTGGCTGACTCTATTCAGGATCAGGTTACTGGCTGACTCTATTCAGGATCAGGTTACTGTTCAATATCCTCAACTACTGGCTGACTGTATTCAGGATCAGGTAACTGTTCAATATCCTCAACTACTGGCTGACTGTATTCAGGATCAGGTAACTGTTCAATATCCTCAACTACTGGCTGACTGTATTCAGGATCAGGTTAATGTTCAATATCCTCAACTACTGGCTGACTGTATTCAGGATCAGGTTCAATATCCTCAACTACTGGCTGACTATATTCAGGATCAGGTTACTGGCTGACTCTATTCAGGATCAGGTTACTGGCTGACTCTATTCAGGATCAGGTTACTGGTTGACTCTATTCAGGATCAGGTTACTGGCTGACTCTATTCAGGATCAGGTTACTGGCTGACTCTTTTCAGGATCAGGTTACTGGTTGACTCTATTCAGGATCAGGTTACTGGCTGACTCTATTCAGGATCAGGTTACTGGCTGACTCTATTCAGGATCAGGTTACTGGTTGACTATATTCAGGATCAGGTAGGGTTGTGGTCTATGTTTTTTAAGAACACACTCCCCCTGAGGGGTAGACTACAAAACAGATCAATGAGTTAACCAGCTTACCTTAATGAATATCCAGAAATAGCTGTTGATTTTCTGAAGAAAACAACAACTCAGATATGTGTTTTCAAGACAGGTGTGGTGGTAGTTTAGACAGGTGTGGTGGTGGTGGGAGACAGGTGTGGTGGTGGTGGGAGACAGGTGTGGTGGTGGTGGGAGACAGGTGTGGTGGTGGTGGGAGACAGGTGTGGTGGTGGTGGGAGACAGGTGTGGTGGTGTTAGACAGGTGTGGTGGTGTTAGACAGGTGTGGTGGTGGGAGACAGGTGTGGTGGTGTTAGACAGGTGTGGTGGTGGGAGACAGGTGTGGTGGTGTTAGATTAGACAGGTGTGGTGGTGGGAGACAGGTGTGGTGGTGGGAGACAGGTGTGGTGGTGGGAGACAGGTGTGGTGGTGGTAGACAGGTGTGGTGGTGTTAGACAGGTGTGGTGGTGTTAGATTAGACAGGTGTTGTATGTAGTGGTAGTTTAGACAGGTGTGGTGGTGTTAGACAGGTGTGGTGGTGTTAGACAGGTGTGGTGGTGGGAGATATGTGTGGTGGTGTTAGACAGGTGTGGTGGTGTTAGACAACAGGTGTGGTGGTGTTAGATTAGACAGGTGTTGTATGTAGTGGTAGTTTAGACAGGTGTGGTGGTGTTAGACAGGTGTGGTGGTGTTAGATTAGACAGGTGTTGTATGTAGTGGTAGTTTAGACAGGTGTGGTGGTGTTAGATTAGACAGGTGTTGTATGTAGTGGTGGTGTTAGACAGGTGTGGTGGTAGATTAGACAGGTGTTGAATGTAGTGGTAGTTTAGACAGGTGTGGTGGTGTTAGATTAGACAGGTGTTGAATATAGTGGTAGTTTAGACAGGTGTGGTGGTGTTAGACAGGTGTGGTGGTGGTAGATTAGACAGGTGTTGAATGTAGTGGTAGTTTAGACAGGTGTGGTGGTGTTAGATTAGACAGGTGTTGAATGTAGTGGTAGATTAGACAGGTGTGGTGGTGGTAGATTAGACAGGTGTTGAATGTAGTGGTAGTTTAGACAGGTGTGGTGGTGTTAGATTAGACAGGTGTTGAATGTAGTGGTAGTTTAGACAGGTGTGGTGGTGTTAGATTAGACAGGTGTTGAATATAGTGGTAGTTTAGACAGGTGTGGTGGTGGTAGATTAGACAGGTGTTGTATGTAGTGGTAGTTTAGACAGGTGTGGTGGTGTTAGATTAGACAGGTGTTGAATGTAGTGGTAGTTTAGACAGGTGTGGTGGTGTTAGATTAGACAGGTGTGGTGGTGTTAGACAGGTGTGGTGGTGTTAGATTAGACAGGTGTTGAATGTAGTGGTAGTTTAGACAGGTGTGGTGGTGTTAGATTAGACAGGTGTTGAATATAGTGGTAGTTTAGACAGGTGTGGTGGTGTTAGATTAGACAGGTGTTGAATGTAGTGGTAGTTTAGACAGGTGTGGTGGTGTTAGATTAGACAGGTGTTGAATATAGTGGTAGTTTAGACAGGTGTGGTGGTGTTAGATTAGACAGGTGTTGTATGTAGTGGTAGTTTAGACAGGTGTGCTGTCCAGGTGACTGTTGTCAGGTACAGGTGACAGGTAGCTATGTGAGAACACATCTCGGCTCCTTACTTTTATACCTGCAACACTGTGGGATAAAAATAGACATCACGTCACTCTCCTGCTTCAGACATGTGAGAGGACACTTCACTTGAAAGGCATTTGAGTTTCTTCCTTGTTTTAGTTTCTTGACTTTTCTACCCTGC
>NC_042957.1:77843451-77868451 GCF_901001165.1 Salmo trutta | reverse complement strand
CGTAGTGCTCTCTGGTTTGAACCCCGTAGTGCTCTCTGGTTTGAACCCTGTAGTGCTCTCTGGTTTGAACCCCGTAGTGCTCTCTGGTTTGAACCCCGTAGTGCTCTCTGGTTTGAACCCCGTAGTGCTCTCTGGTTTGAACCCTGTAGTGCTCTCTGGTTTGAACCCCGTAGTGCTCTCTGGTTTGAACCCCGTAGTGCTCTCTGGTTTGAACCCCGTAGTGCTTTATGGTTTGAACCCCGTAGTGCTCTCTGGTTTGAACCCTGTAGTGCTCTCTGGTTTGAACCCCGTAGTGCTCTCTGGTTTGAACCCCGTAGTGCTCTCTGGTTTGAACCCCGTAGTGCTCTCTGGTTTGAACACCGCAGTGCTCTCTGGTTTGAACCCCGTAGTGCTCTCTGGTCTGAACCCCGTAGTGCTCTCTGGTCTGAACCCCGTAGTGCTCTCTGGTTTGAACCCCGTAGTGCTCTCTGGTCTGAACCTCGTAGTCCTCTCTGGTTTGAACCCCGTAGTGCTCTCTGGTTTGAACCCCGTAGTGCTCTCTGGTTTGAACCCCGTAGTGCTCTCTGGTCTGAACCTCGTAGTCCTCTCTGGTTTGAACCCCGTAGTGCTCTCTGGTTTGAACCCCGTAGTGCTCTCTGGTTTGAACCCCGTAGTGCTCTCTGGTTTGAACCCCGTAGTGCTCTCTGGTTTGAACCCCGTAGTGCTCTCTGGTCTGAACCCCGTAGTGCTCTATGGTTTGAACCTCGTAGTGCTCTATGGTTTGAACCCCGTAGTGCTCTCTGGTTTGAACCCCGTAGTGCTCTATGGTTTGAACCCCGTAGTGCTCTCTGGTTTGAACACCGCAGTGCTCTCTGGTTTGAACCCCGTAGTGCTCTCTGGTCTGAACCCCGTAGTGCTCTATGGTTTGAACCCCGTAGTGCTCTCTGGTCTGAACCCCGTAGTGCTCTCTGGTCTGAACCTCGTAGTGCTCTATGGTTTGAACCTCGTAGTGCTCTATGGTTTGAACCCCGTAGTGCTCTCTGCTGTCAACGCTTGGGGGGGCCTGCTGCTTTACCCATTGGCTCTTCAACAGCTGCTTTGACAAACACAGCATAGCATAGTACACTGGCCAGATTGTTGTCAATAATGTCTGTGTGTGTCTCTTTCTTTCTCAGATTTGGGCCGATCCAGGGAAGTATGCTTTAATAGGAGCTGCAGCACAACTGGGTGAGTGGCATTCCTGGAGTCCTACCTCTGGTTTAGAGATGTCCCACTGACTGGTTACCTGATAGTATCAGTCTGGTTTAGAGATGTCACACTGACTGGTTACCTGATAGTATCAGTCTGGTTTAGAGATGTCACACTGTGTGTGTGTGTGTGTGTGTGTGTGTGTGTGTGTGTGTGTATATATATTATAATAACTAATGTAATGTCTCCTCTAGGGGGCATAGTGAGGATGACTCTCAGTTTAACAGTCATCATGGTGGAAGCAACAGGAAACGTAACGTACGGTCTACCCATCATGTTGGTGCTGTTGACGGCCAAGATAGTAGGAGACTACTTTGTGGAGGTGAGTCTGAGGTACATATACTATACTGACTGGGGCAAACCGTAGTGGACCAAAACAAGGCTCCCCGCCACTGTCTTGGCCTGAAGACATGTTACCCCTCTTAAATAGACACAACTATTAATGCAAGGAGTGACCATGAAAAATATCAACATAGTTTGAACCATATGTCGAGGCTGTACAGTGTTTGTTACAGATAATAGACTAATGTAGCTTATCGTTTGGTTCTGATGGGGTACAACAGTTCAATTAATATCAGCTCATGATGCAAGTTATTTTCTAGAACAATCAATTAGTATTTATTATTCATCTAGAAATCCCAAAATGGATGTAGGACTGCGCATTGCGTTAACAGCAATATCCTGTCAGTGAAGTGTGTTGAAGGGTGGGGCTAAACTCCTCCGTTGTCTTGGTGACGTAGCTACCATGTAGTAACAGCCTGAAGCTCTCCCCTGCACACCCACTGACACTGTGGGAGACTGTGTGAGAGTTCCCTGCCCACTGACACTGTGGGAGACTGTGGGAGAGTTCCCTGTCCACTGACACTGTGGGAGACTGTGTGAGAGTTCCCTGCCCACTGAGACTGTGTGAGAGTTCCCTGCCCACTGATACTGTGTGAGAGTTCCCTGCCCACTGATACTGTGTGAGAGTTCCCTGCCCACTGACACTGTGTGAGACTGTGTGAGAGTTCCCTGCCCACTGATACTGTGTGAGAGTTCCCTGCCCACTGACACTGTGTGAGACTGTGTGAGAGTTCCCTGCCCACTGATACTGTGTGAGAGTTCCCTGCCCACTGATACTGTGTGAGAGTTCCCTGTCCACTGATACTGTGGGAGAGTTCCCTGCCCACTGGCACTGTGGGAGACTGTGAGAGAGTTCCCTGCCCACTGACACTGTGGGAGACTGTGAGAGAGTTCCCTGCCCACTGAGACTGTGGGAGACTGTGAGAGAGTTCCCTGTCCACTGATACTGTGGGAGACTGTGGGAGAGTTCCCTGTCCACTGATACTGTGGGAGAGCTCCCTGCCCACTGGCACTGTGGGAGACTGTGAGAGAGTTCCCTGCCCACTGACACTGTGGGAGACTGTGAGAGAGTTCCCTGCCCACTGAGACTGTGGGAGACTGTGAGAGAGTTCCCTGCCCACTGACACTGTGTGAGACTGTGTGAGAGTTCCCTGCCCACTGATACTGTGTGAGAGTTCCCTGCCCACTGATACTGTGTGAGAGTTCCCTGTCCACTGATACTGTGGGAGAGTTCCCTGCCCACTGGCACTGTGGGAGACTGTGAGAGAGTTCCCTGCCCACTGACACTGTGGGAGACTGTGAGAGAGTTCCCTGCCCACTGAGACTGTGGGAGACTGTGAGAGAGTTCCCTGTCCACTGATACTGTGGGAGACTGTGGGAGAGTTCCCTGTCCACTGATACTGTGGGAGACTGTGGGAGAGTTCCCTGTCCACTGATACTGTGGGAGACTGTGGGAGAGTTCCCTGCCCACTGATACTGTGTGAGAGTTCCCTGCCCACTGACACTGTGGGAGACTGTGTGAGAGTTCCCTGCCCACTGACACTGTGGGAGACTGTGTGAGAGTTCCCTGCCCACTGATACTGTGGGAGACTGTGTGTTGCATCTCATCTCAGTATCTGTGGTGCTGCTCGTGGCAACGGAAGTCTCAGCTTGACCATTTGTCGTTCTGAGGTTCAGTGTGTGTGTGTCTCAGCTTGACCATTTGTCGTTCTGAGGTTCAGTGTGTGTGTCTCAGCTGACCATTTGTCGTTCTGAGGTTCAGTGTGTGTGTCTCAGTGGACCATTTGTCGTTCTGAGGTTCAGTGTGTGTGTCTCAGTGGACCATTTGTCGTTCTGAGGTTCAGTGTGTGTGTCTCAGTGGACCATTTGTCGTTCTGAGGTTCAGTGTGTAGTAATCCATCTGGTTGTTTCTTAGGGTCTGTATGACATCCACATCAAGCTGCAGAGTGTTCCCTTCCTGCACTTGGAGGCCCCTGCCACCTCCCACTGGCTAACAGCCAGGTAAGCCACTCTCTCATTGCCCGACTGCTGAGTGAGCCCTTCTCCTATAGGCTTACTGGCCGATGAGCCTGTTTCCCATTGGCATAACTACCAGTTGACCCTCTGACCTCACTACTCTCCTTTTTCTCTCTCTCCATCTGGCCCCCCCTCCATCTCTCTCCATCTGCCCCCCCCATCTCTCTCTCCATCCGTCTCGCCTTCCCTCCATCTCTCTCTCCATCTGGCCCCCCCTCTATCTCTCTCTCCATCTGGCCCCCCCTCTATCTCTCTCTCCATCTGGCCCCCCCTCCATCTCTCTCTCTCCATCCGTCTCGCCTTCCCTCCATCTCTCTCTCCATCTGCCCCCCCCTCCATCTCTCTCTCCATCTGCCCCCCCCCATCTCTCTCTCCATCCGTCTCGCCTTCCCTCCATCTCTCTCTCCATCTGCCCCCCCCTCCATCTCTCTCTCCATCTGCCCCCCCCATCTCTCTCTCCATCCGTCTCGCCTTCCCTCCATCTCTCTCTCCATCTGCCCCCCCCTCCATCTCTCTCTCCATCTGCCCCCCCATCTCTCTCTCCATCCGTCTCGCCTTCCCTCCATCTCTCTCTCCATCTGGCCCCCCCTCTATCTCTCTCTCCATCTGGCCCCCCCCTCCATCTCTCCCTCTCCATCTGGCCCCCCCTCCATCTCTCCCTCTCCATCTGCCCCCCCCTCCATCTCTCTCTCCATCTGGCCCCCCCTCCATCTCTCTCTCTCCATCTGGCCCCCCCTCCATCTCTCTCTCTCCATCTGGCCCCCCCTCCATCCTTCCTCTCTCTCAGGGAGGTGATGAGTGCCCCAGTCACCTGTTTTAACCGTATAGAAAAGGTTGGCACCATCGTGGACGTCCTTAGCAACACCTCCACCAATCACAACGGCTTCCCTGTCGTCGTGCCGGTCGCCGCTAGCGACGATGTATGGAAAGCTCCGCCCGAAGGCCATTAATGTCTTATAGTTGGGCTTGACTTCTAATTGGCTGAGAAAGTTGACTATCTCTGAATGGTCTATGACTCTCCTTCTTTCATTCATCCCTGCTTTCTGTCTTCTCTTTCACTCATCCCTTCATCCTCTCCTCAGATGGGGAAGGTCTGTGGACTCATCCTTCGTTCTCAGCTCATTGTTCTGCTCAAACACAAGGTGAGAGAAGCTCTAGGTGTCTGTCCTGTCTGTCCGTCCTGTCTGTCCTGTCTATCCTGTATAGCTGTCTGTCTGTCCTGTCTATCTGTCCTGTCTGTCTGTCCTGTCTGTCTGTCCTCTCTGTCTCTGTATTAATCTCTCTCTCTTCCTTATCTCTCACCTTCTCTCCCTCCCTGTTTCTCTCTCTCCTCTCGGTCTCTGTCTCTGTCCAGGTGTTTGTAGAGCTGGCTCGATCCAGGTTGACCCAGAGGAAGCTACAGCTGAAGGACTTTAGGGATGCCTACCCACGCTTCCCCCCCATCCAGAGTATCCACGTATCACAGGATGAGAGGGAGTGCATGATGGACCTTACAGAGTTCATGAACCCTACACCCTACACCGTACCACAGGTATATACAGTACCTTCAGAAAGTACTCATACCCCTTGATGAATTCCACATTGTGTTGTTATGACCATCTACACACAATACCCCATAATGACAAAGTGAACTTCAATGTTATCTCCTATCACAGCCATTAAACTCAAACTGTTTTAAAGTCAACTTTGGCCTCTTGGTGAAATTCATGAGCGGTTTCCTTCCTCTCCGGCAACTGAGTTAGGACGCCTGTATCTTTGTAGTGACTGGGTGATTTGATACACCATCCAAAGTGTAATTAATAACTTCACCATGCTCAAAGGGATGTTCAATGTCTGCTTTTTTTTTATTTTGACCCGTCTAGGGTTTGGGGAGTAACAGATTACATTTAGAAAGTAACCTACCAACCCTGTCTACCAATAGGAGCCCTTCTTAACGAGGCTTTGGAAAACCTCCCTGGTCTTTGTGGTTGAATCTGTGTTTGTAATTCACTACTCGACTCAGAGACTTTACAGATAATTGTGTATGTGGGGTACAGAGATGAGGTGGTGAATCAAAAATTATGTTAACCACTATTATTACACACAGACTGAGTCCATGCAACTTATTGTGACTTGTTAAGCACATTTTTACTCCTGAATTTATTTAGGCGTTTCCATAACAACGGTGTTGAATACTTATTGACTCAATACATTTCAGCTTTTCATTTGTAATTATATGTACAAATGACTAAAAACAGAATTCCACTTTGACATAATGGGGTGTTGTGTGTAGGCCAGTGACACAAAATCTACATTTATATAGAGATTTAAACTGTAACACATTTATATAGAGATTTAAACTGTAACACATCTACATTTATATAGAGATTTAAACTGTAACACATCTACATTTATATAGAGATTTAAACTGTAACACCTCTACATTTTATATAGAGATTTAAACTGTAACACATCTACATTTATATAGAGATTTAAACTGTAACACCTCTACATTTTATATAGAGATTTAAACTGTAACACATCTACATTTATATAGAGATTTAAACTGTAACACCTCTACATTTATATAGAGATTTAAACTGTAACACATCTACATTATATAGAGATTAAACTGTAACACATCTACATTTATATAGAGATTTAAACTGTAACACATCTACATTTATATAGAGATTTAAACTGTAACACATCTACATTTATATAGAGATTTAAACTGTAACACATCTACATTTATATAGAGATTTAAACTGTAACACATCTACATTTATATAGAGATTTAAACTGTAACACATCTACATTTATATAGAGATTTAAACTGTAACACATCTACATTTATATAGAGATTTAAACTGTAACACATCTACATTTATATAGAGATTTAAACTGTAACACATCTACATTTATATAGAGATTTAAACTGTAACACATCTACATTTATATAGAGATTTAAACTGTAACACATCTACATTTATATAGAGATTTAAACTGTAACACATCTACATTTATATAGAGATTAAACTGTAACACATCTACATTTATATAGAGATTTAAACTGTAACACCTCTACATTTATATAGAGATTTAAACTGTAACACCTCTACATTTATATAGAGATTTAAACTGTAACACCTCTACATTTATATAGAGATTTAAACTGTAACACCTCTACATTTATATAGAGATTTAAACTGTAACACCTCTACATTTATATAGAGATTTAAACTGTAACACCTCTACATTTATATAGAGATTTAAACTGTAACACCTCTACATTTATATAGAGATTTAAACTGTAACACCTCTACATTTATATAGAGATTTAAACTGTAACACCTCTACATTTATATAGAGATTTAAACTGTAACACCTCTACATTATATAGAGATTTAAACTGTAACACATCTACATTTATATAGAGATTTAAACTGTAAAACAACAATGTGTAAAATGTCAAGGGGTGTGAATACTTTCTGAAGGCACTGTAAAAACACACACACACACACACACACACACACACACACACGTACACACTTTTGATCGTCCCCCCCCCCCCTCTCTCCCCCAGGAGACGTCTCTTCCTCGTGTGTTTAAGTTGTTCAGAGCTCTGGGTCTCAGACACCTGGTGGTAGTGGACAGCGAGAACAGGGTGAGTTACTGTGTGTGTGTGTACACCTACGGTACTGCGTGTGTGTGATAATGTATGTGTATATACGCTGGTGTGTATAGGTTCAACTATATAGATTTTGTATCTGTTAATAGCATATATTTAATATTTTTCTACAAATGATGTCCTATTCCCTATATAGTGTACTTATACCATTTGGGACCAGTCCTTGTTCTCTAATGATGATAATAATGTATTAAATGTGGCTGTAGATGGGAGTGTTTCAGTCTTACAGTAACATACTATGCTGTTATATTGTTATGTAGAATACTGGGATCCTGATGTGATCTTTGCAGACACTGATTCAGCTTTATCTAACGTTATTAAACAGCACCATTCTGCTGTGTAGCCTGTCCTCTGAGCCTAAAGCAGAGCATATGGACAGGATGTGATCAGAAGCCTGTTCTCTGAGCCTAAAGCAGAGCATATGGACAGGATGTGATTAGTAGCCTGTTCTCTGAGCCTAAAGCAGAGCATATGGACAGGACGTGATCAGTAGCCTGTTCTCTGAGCCTAAAGCAGAGCATATGGACAGGACGTGATCAGTAGCCTGTTCTCTGAGCCTAAACCAGAGCATATGGACAGGACGTGATCAGTAGCCTGTTCTCTGAGCCTAAAGCAGAGCATATGGACAGGACGTGATCAGTAGCCTGTTCTCTGAGCATAAAGCAGAGCATATGGACAGGACGTGATCAGTAGCCTGTTCTCTGAGCCTAAAGCAGAGCATATGGACAGGATGTGATTAGTAGCCTGTTCTCTGAGCCTAAAGCAGAGCATATGGACAGGACGTGATCAGTAGCCTGTTCTCTGAGCCTAAACCAGAGCATATGGACAGGACGTGATCAGAAGCCTGTTCTCTGAGCCTAAAGCAGAGCATATGGACAGGACGTGATCAGAAGCTTTCGGAAGCACCGGCTCTTTTAATGTGGTGGGATAAAGATACAGAGAAAGTGGCATCCTCAGTCACTCTGTTCAATTTAAAACGCCTTTAAAAACAAGCAAGCGTCATACAGCTTAAGAATGCAAAAACAGCAAAGAAATGACAACTAGACTTAAAATAAGTAGACTGATGTGTGATGTCAGTGGAACCTGTGGTTCTCTCCTCTCTATAGGTTGTAGGTCTGGTATAACCTGTCTCTTCTCTCTATAGGTTGTGGGTCTGGTATAACCTGTCTCTCCTCTCTATAGGTTGTAGGTCTGGTATAACCTGTCTCTCTATAGGTTGTAGGTCTGGTATAACCTGTCTCTCTATAGGTTGTAGGTCTGGTATAACCTGTCTCTCTATAGGTTGTAGGTCTGGTATAACCTGTCTCTCTATAGGTTGTAGGTCTGGTGTAACCTGTCTCTCCTCTCTATAGGTTGTAGGTCTGGTATAACCTGTCTCTTCTCTCTATAGGTTGTAGGTCTGGTATAACCTGTCTCTCTATAGGTTGTAGGTCTGGTGTAACCTGTCTCTCCTCTCTATAGGTTGTAGGTCTGGTATAACCTGTCTCTTCTCTCTATAGGTTGTAGGTCTGGTATAACCTGTCTCTCTATAGGTTGTAGGTCTGGTATAACCTGTCGCTCCTCTCTATAGGTTGTAGGTCTGGTATAACCTGTCTCTCTATAGGTTGTAGGTCTGGTATAACCTGTCTCTCTATAGGTTGTAGGTCTGGTATAACCTGTCTCGCCTCTCTATAGGTTGTAGGTCTGGTATAACCTGTCTCTCTATAGGTTGTAGGTCTGGTATAACCTGTCTCTTCTCTCTATAGGTTGTAGGTCTGGTATAACCTGTCTCTTCTCTCTATAGGTTGTGGGTCTGGTATAACCTGTCTCTCTATAGGTTGTAGGTCTGGTATAACCTGTCTCTCTATAGGTTGTAGGTCTGGTATAACCTGTCTCTCTGTAGGTTGTAGGTCTGGTATAACCTGTCTCTCCTCTCTATAGGTTGTGGGTCTGGTATAACCTGTCTCTCTATAGGTTGTGGGTCTGGTATAACCTGTCTCTCTATAGGTTGTAGGTCTGGTATAACCTGTCTCTTCTCTCTATAGGTTGTAGGTCTGGTATAACCTGTCTCTTCTCTCTATAGGTTGTAGGTCTGGTATAACCTGTCTCTTCTCTCTATAGGTTGTCGGTCTGGTATAACCTGTCTCTCCTCTCTATAGGTTGTAGGTCTGGTATAACCTGTCTCTCTATAGGTTGTAGGTCTGGTATAACCTGTCTCTTCTCTCTATAGGTTGTAGGTCTGGTATAACCTGTCTCTCCTCTCTATAGGTTGTAGGTCTGGTATAACCTGTCTCTTCTCTCTATAGGTTGTAGGTCTGGTATAACCTGTCTCTCTATAGGTTGTAGGTCTGGTATAACCTGTCTCTCTATAGGTTGTAGGTCTGGTATAACCTGTCTCTTCTCTCTATAGGTTGTAGGTCTGGTATAACCTGTCTCTCTATAGGTTGTAGGTCTGGTATAACCTGTCTCTTCTCTCTATAGGTTGTGGGTCTGGTATAACCTGTCTCTCTATAGGTTGTAGGTCTGGTATAACCTGTCTCTCTATAGGTTGTAGGTCTGGTATAACCTGTCTCTCTATAGGTTGTAGGTCTGGTATAACCTGTCTCTCTATAGGTTGTAGGTCTGGTATAACCTGTCTCTCTATAGGTTGTAGGTCTGGTATAACCTGTCTCTCTATAAGTTGTAGGTCTGGTATAACCTGTCTCTCTATAGGTTGTAGGTCTGGTATAACCTGTCTCTTCTCTCTATAGGTTGTAGGTCTGGTATAACCTGTCTCTTCTCTCTATAGGTTGTAGGTCTGGTATAACCTGTCTCTTCTCTCTATAGGTTGTCGGTCTGGTATAACCTGTCTCTTCTCTCTATAGGTTGTCGGTCTGGTATAACCTGTCTCTCCTCTCTATAGGTTGTAGGTCTGGTATAACCTGTCTCTCTATAGGTTGTAGGTCTGGTATAACTTGTCTCTTCTCTCTATAGGTTGTAGGTCTGGTATAACCTGTCTCTCCTCTCTATAGGTTGTAGGTCTGGTATAACCTGTCTCTTCTCTCTATAGGTTGTAGGTCTGGTATAACCTGTCTCTTCTCTCTATAGGTTGTAGGTCTGGTATAACCTGTCTCTCTATAGGTTGTAGGTCTGGTATAACCTGTCTCTCCTCTCTATAGGTTGTAGGTCTGGTATAACCTGTCTCTTCTCTCTATAGGTTGTAGGTCTGGTATAACCTGTCTCTCTATAGCTTGTAGGTCTGGTATAACCTGTCTCTCTATAGGTTGTAGGTCTGGTATAACCTGTCTCTCTATAGGTTGTAGGTCTGGTATAACCTGTCTCTCTATAGGTTGTAGGTCTGGTATAACCTGTCTCTTCTCTCTATAGGTTGTAGGTCTGGTATAACCTGTCTCTTCTCTCTATAGGTTGTAGGTCTGGTATAACCTGTCTCTCCTCTCTATAGGTTGTAGGTCTGGTATAACCTGTCTCTCCTCTCTATAGGTTGTAGGTCTGGTATAACCTGTCTCTCTATAGGTTGTAGGTCTGGTATAACCTGTCTCTTCTCTCTATAGGTTGTAGGTCTGGTATAACCTGTCTCTTCTCTCTATAGGTTGTGGGTCTGGTATAACCTGTCTCTCTATAGGTTGTAGGTCTGGTATAACCTGTCTCTCTATAGGTTGTAGGTCTGGTATAACCTGTCTCTCTATAGGTTGTAGGTCTGGTATAACCTGTCTCTCTATAGGTTGTAGGTCTGGTATAACCTGTCTCTCTATATGTTGTAGGTCTGGTATAACCTGTCTCTCCTCTCTATAGGTTGTAGGTCTGGTATAACCTGTCTCTCTATAGGTTGTACGTCTGGTATAACCTGTCTCTCTATAGGTTGTAGGTCTGGTATAACCTGTCTCTCTATAGGTTGTAGGTCTGGTATAACCTGTCTCTCTATAGGTTGTAGGTCTGGTATAACCTGTCTCTCTATAGGTTGTAGGTCTGGTATAACCTGTCTCTCTATAGGTTGTAGGTCTGGTATAACCTGTCTCTTCTCTCTATAGGTTGTAGGTCTGGTTTAGCCTGTCTCTCTATAGGTTGTAGGTCTGGTATAACCTGTCTCTTCTCTCTATAGGTTGTAGGTCTGGTATAACCTGTCTCTCTATAGGTTGTAGGTCTGGTATAACCAGTCTCTTCTCTCTATAGGTTGTAGGTCTGGTTTAACCTGTCTCTTCTCTCTATAGGTTGTAGGTCTGGTATAACCTGTCTCTCTATAGCTTGTAGGTCTGGTATAACCTGTCTCTCTATAGGTTGTAGGTCTGGTATAACCTGTCTCTCTATAGGTTGTAGGTCTGGTATAACCTGTCTCTCTATAGGTTGTAGGTCTGGTATAACCTGTCTCTCTATAGGTTGTAGGTCTGGTATAACCTGTCTCTTCTCTCTATAGGTTGTAGGTCTGGTATAACCTGTCTCTCCTCTCTATAGGTTGTAGGTCTGGTATAACCTGTCTCTCCTCTCTATAGGTTGTAGGTCTGGTATAACCTGTCTCTCTATAGGTTGTAGGTCTGGTATAACCTGTCTCTCTATAGGTTGTAGGTCTGGTATAACCTGTCTCTCTATAGGTTGTAGGTCTGGTATAACCTGTCTCTCTATAGGTTGTAGGTCTGGTATAACCTGTCTCTCTATAGGTTGTAGGTCTGGTATAACCTGTCTCTTCTCTCTATAGGTTGTGGGTCTGGTATAACCTGTCTCTCTATAGGTTGTAGGTCTGGTATAACCTGTCTCTCTATAGGTTGTAGGTCTGGTATAACCTGTCTCTCTATAGGTTGTAGGTCTGGTATAACCTGTCTCTCTATAGGTTGTAGGTCTGGTATAACCTGTCTCTCTATAGGTTGTAGGTCTGGTATAACCTGTCTCTCTATAAGTTGTAGGTCTGGTATAACCTGTCTCTCTATAGGTTGTAGGTCTGGTATAACCTGTCTCTTCTCTCTATAGGTTGTAGGTCTGGTATAACCTGTCTCTTCTCTCTATAGGTTGTAGGTCTGGTATAACCTGTCTCTTCTCTCTATAGGTTGTCGGTCTGGTATAACCTGTCTCTCCTCTCTATAGGTTGTAGGTCTGGTATAACCTGTCTCTCTATAGGTTGTAGGTCTGGTATAACCTGTCTCTTCTCTCTATAGGTTGTAGGTCTGGTATAACCTGTCTCTCCTCTCTATAGGTTGTAGGTCTGGTATAACCTGTCTCTTCTCTCTATAGGTTGTAGGTCTGGTATAACCTGTCTCTTCTCTCTATAGGTTGTAGGTCTGGTATAACCTGTCTCTCTATAGGCTGATGTTAGGTCATGTAACCTGTGTCTCTAAGGCTCTATAGGTGAGGTCCTGTGGTCTACCCTGTCTCTATAGGTTAGGTCTGGTATAACCTTCTCTCTCTCTATAGGTTGTGGGTCTGGTATAACCTGTCTCTCCTCTCTATAGGTTGTAGGTCTGGTATAACCTGTCCTCTCTATAGGTTGTAGGTCTGGTATAACCTGTCTCTCTATAGGTTGTAGGTCTGGTATAACCTGTCTCTCTATAGGTTGTAGGTCTGGTATAACCTGTCTCTTCTCTCTATAGGTTGTAGGTCTGGTTTAGCCTGTCTCTCTATAGGTTGTAGGTCTGGTATAACCTGTCTCTTCTCTCTATAGGTTGTAGGTCTGGTATAACCTGTCTCTCTATAGGTTGTAGGTCTGGTATAACCAGTCTCTTCTCTCTATAGGTTGTAGGTCTGGTTTAACCTGTCTCTCCTCTCTATAGGTTGTAGGTCTGGTATAACCTGTCTCTCTATAGGTTGTAGGTCTGGTATAACCTGTCTCTCTAGGTTGTAGGTCTGGTATAACCTGTCTCTCTATAGGTTGTAGGTCTGGTATAACCTGTCTCTCTATAGGTTGTAGGTCTGGTATAACCTGTCTCTCTATAGGTTGTAGGTCTTGTTTAATCTGTCTCTCTATAGGTTGTAGGTCTGGTATAACCTGTCTCTCTATAGGTTGTAGGTCTGGTATAACCTGTCTCTCTATAGGTTGTAGGTCTGGTATAACCTGTCTCTCTATAGGTTGTAGGTCTGGTATAACCTGTCTCTCCTCTCTATAGGTTGTAGGTCTGGTATAACCTGTCTCTTCTCTCTATAGGTTGTAGGTCTGGTATAACCTGTCTCTTCTCTCTATAGGTTGTAGGTCTGGTATAACCTGTCTCTCTATAGGTTGTAGGTCTGGTATAACCTGTCTCTCTATAGGTTGTAGGTCTGGTATAACCTGTCACTCTATAGGTTGTAGGTCTGGTATAACCTGTCTCTCCTCTCTATAGGTTGTAGGTCTGGTATAACCTGTCTCTTCTCTCTATAGGTTGTAGGTCTGGTATAACCTGTCTCTATAGGTTGTAGGTCTGGTATAACCTGTCTCTCTATAGGTTGTAGGTCTGGTATAACCTGTCTCTCTATAGGTTGTAGGTCTGGTATAACCTGTCTCTCTATAGGTTGTAGGTCTGGTATAACCTGTCTCTCCTCTCTATAGGTTGTAGGTCTGGTATAACCTGTCTCTCTATAGGGTGTAGGTCTGGTATAACCTGTCTCTTCTCTCTATAGGTTGTAGGTCTGGTATAACCTGTCTCTTCTCTCTATAGGTTGTAGGTCTGGTATAACCTGTCTCTTCTCTCTATAGGTTGTAGGTCTGGTATAACCTGTCTCTTCTCTCTATAGGTTGTAGGTCTGGTATAACCTGTCTCTCTATAGGTTGTAGGTCTGGTATAACCTGTCTCTCCTCTCTATAGGTTGTAGGTCTGGTATAACCTGTCTCTCCTCTCTATAGGTTGTAGGTCTGGTATAACCTGTCTCTCCTCTCTATAGGTTGTAGGTCTGGTATAACCTGTCTCTCCTCTCTATAGGTTGTAGGTCTGGTATAACCTGTCTCTTCTCTCTATAGGTTGTAGGTCTGGTATAACCTGTCTCTTCTCTCTATAGGTTGTAGGTCTGGTATAACCTGTCTCTTCTCTCTATAGGTTGTAGGTCTGGTATAACCTGTCTCTCTATAGGTTGTAGGTCTGGTATAACCTGTCTCTTCTCTCTATAGGTTGTAGGTCTGGTATAACCTGTCTCTCTATAGGTTGTAGGTCTGGTTTAACCTGTCTCTCTATAGGTTGTAGGTCTGGTTTAACCTGTCTCTCTATAGGTTGTAGGTCTGGTTTAACCTGTCTCTCTATAGGTTGTAGGTCTGGTATAACCTGTCTCTCTATAGGTTGTAGGTCTGGTATAACCTGTCTCTCTATAGGTTGTAGGTCTGGTATAACCTGTCTCTCTATAGGTTGTAGGTCTGGTATAACCTGTCTCTCTATAGGTTGTAGGTCTGGTATAACCTGTCTCTTCTCTCTATAGGTTGTAGGTCTGGTATAACCTGTCTCTCTATAGGTTGTAGGTCTGGTATAACCTGTCTCTCCTCTCTATAGGTTGTAGGTCTGGTATAACCTGTCTCTCCTCTCTATAGGTTGTAGGTCTGGTATAACCTGTCCTCTATAGGTTGTAGGTCTGGTATAACCTGTCTCTCTATAGGTTGTAGGTCTGGTATAACCTGTCTCTCTATAGGTTGTAGGTCTGGTATAACCTGTCTCTCTATAGGTTGTAGGTCTGGTATAACCTGTCTCTCTATAGGTTGTAGGTCTGGTATAACCTGTCTCTCTATATGTTGTAGGTCTGGTATAACCTGTCTCTCCTCTCTATAGGTTGTAGGTCTGGTATAACCTGTCTCTCCTCTCTATAGGTTGTAGGTCTGGTATAACCTGTCTCTCCTCTCTATAGGTTGTAGGTCTGGTATAACCTGTCTCTCCTCTCTATAGGTTGTAGGTCTGGTATAACCTGTCTCTCTCTCTATAGGTTGTAGGTCTGGTATAACCTGTCTCTTCTCTCTATAGGTTGTAGGTCTGGTATAACCTGTCTCTTCTCTCTATAGGTTGTAGGTCTGGTATAACCTGTCTCTCTCTAGGTTTAGGTCTGGTATAACCTGTCTCTTCTCTCTATAGGTTGTAGGTCTGGTATAACCTGTCTCTTCTCTCTATAGGTTGTGGGTCTGGTATAACCTGTCTCTCTATAGGTTGTAGGTCTGGTATAACCTGTCTCTTCTCTCTATAGGTTGTAGGTCTGGTATAACCTGTCTCTCCTCTCTATAGTTTGTAGGTCTGGTATAACCTGTCTCTCTATAGGTTGTAGGTCTGGTATAACCTGTCTCTTCTCTCTATAGGTTGTAGGTCTGGTATAACCTGTCTCTTCTCTCTATAGGTTGTAGGTCTGGTATAACCTGTCTCTCCTCTCTATAGGTTGTAGGTCTGGTATAACCTGTCTCTCTATAGGTTGTAGGTCTGGTATAACCTGTCTCTCTATAGGTTGTAGGTCTGGTATAACCTGTCTCTCCTCTCTATAGGTTGTAGGTCTGGTATAACCTGTCTCTCTATAGGTTGTAGGTCTGGTATAACCTGTCTCTCCTCTCTATAGGTTGTAGGTCTGGTATAACCTGTCTCTCCTCTCTATAGGTTGTAGGTCTGGTTTAACCTGTCTCTCTATAGGTTGTAGGTCTGGTATAACCTGTCTCTCTATAGGTTGTAGGTCTGGTATAAACCGGCTCTCTATAGGTTGTAGGTCTGGTATAAAACCCCCTGTCTCTCTATAGGTGTAGGTCTGGTATAACCTGTCTCTTCTCTCTATAGGGTTGTAGGTCTGGTATAACCTGTCTCTCCTCTCTATAGGTGGTAGGTCTGGTATAACCTGTCCTCTCCTCTCTATAGGTTTGTAGGTCTGGTATAACCTGGTCTCTCCTCTCTATAGGTTGTAGGTCGGGTATAACCTGTCTCTCCTCTCTATAGGTTGAGGTCTGGTATAACCTGTCTCTTCCTCTCTATATGGTTGTAGGTCTGGTATAACCTGTCTCTTCTCTCTATAGGTTGTAGGTCTGGTATAACCTGTCTCTTCTCTCTATAGTTGTAGGTCTGGTATAACCTGTCCTCTCTATAGGTTGTAGGTCTGGTATAACCTGTCTCTTCTCTCTATAGGTTGTAGGTCTGGTATAACCTGTCTCTCTATAGGTTGTAGGTCTGGTTTAACCTGTCTCTCTATAGGTTGTAGGTCTGGTTTAACCTGTCTCTCTATAGGTTGTAGGTCTGGTTTAACCTGTCTCTCTATAGGTTGTAGGTCTGGTATAACCTGTCTCTCTATAGGTTGTAGGTCTGGTATAACCTGTCTCTCTATAGGTTGTAGGTCTGGTATAACCTGTCTCTCTATAGGTTGTAGGTCTGGTATAACCTGTCTCTCTATAGGTTGTAGGTCTGGTATAACCTGTCTCTCTATAGGTTGTAGGTCTGGTATAACCTGTCTCTCCTCTCTATAGGTTGTAGGTCTGGTATAACCTGTCTCTCCTCTCTATAGGTTGTAGGTCTGGTATAACCTGTCTCTCCTCTCTATAGGTTGTAGGTCTGGTATAACCTGTCTCTCTATAGGTTGTAGGTCTGGTATAACCTGTCTCTCTATAGGTTGTAGGTCTGGTATAACCTGTCTCTCTATAGGTTGTAGGTCTGGTATAACCTGTCTCTCTATAGGTTGTAGGTCTGGTATAACCTGTCTCTCTATATGTTGTAGGTCTGGTATAACCTGTCTCTCTATATGTTGTAGGTCTGGTATAACCTGTCTCTCCTCTCTATAGGTTGTAGGTCTGGTATAACCTGTCTCTCCTCTCTATAGGTTGTAGGTCTGGTATAACCTGTTCTCTCCTCTCTATAGGTTGTAGGTCTGGTATAACCTGTCTCTCCTCTCTATAGGTTGTAGGTCTGGTATAACCTGTCTCTTCTCTCTATAGGTTGTAGGTCTGGTATAACCTGTCTCTTCTCTCTATAGGTTGTAGGTCTGGTATAACCTGTCTCTTCTCTCTATAGGTTGTAGGTCTGGTATAACCTGTCTCTTCTCTCTATAGGTTGTAGGTCTGGTATAACCTGTCTCTTCTCTCTATAGGTTGTGGGTCTGGTATAACCTGTCTCTCTATAGGTTGTAGGTCTGGTATAACCTGTCTCTTCTCTCTATAGGTTGTAGGTCTGGTATAACCTGTCTCTCCTCTCTATAGTTTGTAGGTCTGGTATAACCTGTCTCTCTATAGGTTGTAGGTCTGGTATAACCTGTCTCTTCTCTCTATAGGTTGTAGGTCTGGTATAAACCTGTCTCTCTCTCTATAGGTTGTAGGTCTGGTATAACCTGTCTCTCCTCTCTATAGGTGGTTGGTCTGGTATATCCTGTCCTCTCTATAGGTTGTAGGTCTGGTATAACCTGTCTCTCTATAGGTTGTAGGTCTGGTATAACCTGTCTCTCCTCTCTATAGGTTGTAGGTCTGGTATAAACCTGTCTCTCTATAGGTTGTAGGTCTGGTATAACCTGTCTCTCCTCTCTATAGGTTGTAGGTCTGGTATAACCTGTCTCTCCTCTCTATAGGTTGTAGGTCTGGTTTAACCTGTCTCTCTATAGGTTGTAGGTCTGGTATAACCTGTCTCTCTATAGGTTGTAGGTCTGGTATAACCTGTCTCTCTATAGGTTGTAGGTCTGGTATAACCTGTCTCTTCTCTCTATAGGTTGTAGGTCTGGTATAACCTGTCTCGCTATAGGTTGTAGGTCTGGTATAACCTGTCTCTCTATAGGTTGTAGGTCTGGTATAACCTGTCTCTTCTCTCTATAGGTTGTAGGTCTGGTATAACCTGTCTCTTCTCTCTATAGGTTGTAGGTCTGGTATAACCTGTCTCTCTATAGTTTGTAGGTCTGGTATAACCTGTCTCTCTCTCTAAGGTTGTAGGTCTGGTATAACCTGTCTCTTCTCTCTATAGGTTGTAGGTCTGGTATAACCTGTCTCTTCTCTCTATAGGTTGTAGGTCTGGTATAACCTGTCTCTCTCTCTATAGGTTGTAGTCTGGTATAACCTGTCTCTTCTCTCTATAGGTTGTAGGTCTGGTATAACCTTGCCTCTTCTCTCTATAGGTTGTAGGTCTGGTATACCTGTCCTCTCTATAGGTTGTAGGTTCTGGTATAACCTGTCTCTTCTCTCTATAGGTTGTAGGTCTGGTATACCTGTCTCTTCTCTCTATAGGGTTGTAGGTCTGGTATAACCTGTCTCTTCTCTCTATAGGTTGTAGGTCTGGTATAACCTGTCTCTTCTCCTATAGGTTGTAGGTCTGGTATAACCTGTCGCTTCTCTCTATAGGTTGTAGGTCGGGTATAGACCTTCTCTCTATAGGTTGTATGTCTGGTATACCGTCTCTCTATAGGTTGTAGGTCTGGTATAACCTGTCTCTCTATAGGTTGTAGGTCTGGTATAACCTGTCTCTCTATAGGTTGTAGGTCTGGTATAACCTGTCTCTTCTCTCTATAGGTTGTAGGTCTGGTATAACCGGTCTCTCTATAGGTTGTAGGTCTGGTATAACCTGTCTCTTCTCTCTATAGGTTGTAGTCTGGTATAACCTGTCTCGTCTCTCTATGGTTAGGTCTGGTATAACCTGTCCTCGTCTCTCTATAGGTTGTAGGTCTGGTATAACCTGTCTCTTCTCTCTATAGGTTGTAGGTCTGGTATAACCTGTCTCTCTATAGGTTGTAGGTCTGGTATAACCTGTCTCTCTATAGGTTGTAGGTCTGGTATAACCTGTCTCTCTATAGGTTGTAGGTCTGGTATAACCTGTCTCTTCTCTCTCTATAGGTTGTAGGTCTGGTATAACCTGTCTCTCTATAGGTTGTAGGTCTGGTATAACCTGTCTCTTCTCTCTATAGGTTGTAGGTCTGGTATAACCTGTCCTCTATAGGTTGTAGGTCTGGTATAACCTGTCTCTTCTCTCTATAGGTTGTGGTCTGGTATAACCTGTCTCTCTATAGGTTGTAGGTCTGGTATAACCTGTCTCTCTATAGGTTTAGGTCTGGTATAACCTGTCTCTCTATAGGTTGTAGGTCTGGTATAACTGTCTCTCTATAGGTTGTAGGTCTGGTATAACCTGTCTCTCTCTCTATAGGTTGTAGGTCTGTGTATAACCTGTCTCTCCTCTCTATAGGTTGTAGGTCTGGTTAAAACTGTCACTCTAAATAGGTTGTAGGTCTGGTATAACCTGTCTCTCTATAGGTTGTAGGGTCCTGGTATAACCTGTCCTCTCTATAGGTTGGTAGGTCTGGTATAACGCTGTCTCCTTCTCTCTATAGGTTGTAGGGCTGGTAGTAAAACCTGTCTCTCTATAGGTTGTAGGGCTGGTTATAACCTGTCTCTCTATAGGTTGTAGGTCTGGTAATAACCTGTCTCTCTATAGGGTGTAGGTCTGGTATAACCTGTCAATTCTCTCTATAGGTTGTAGGTCTGGTAATAACCTGTCAATTCTCTCTATAGGTGTAGGTCTGGTATAACCGGTCAATTCGCTCTATAGGTGAGGGCTGGTATAACCGGTCAATTCTCTCTATAGGTGTAGGTCTGGTATAACCTGGCTCTTCTCTCTATAAGGTTGTAGGTCTGGTATAACCTGCAGGTTTTACCTGTCCCCTTCTCTCTATAGGTGTAGGTCTGGTATAACCTGTCTCTTCTTCTCTATAGGTTGTAGGTCTGGTATAACCTGTCTCTTCTCTCTATAGGTTGTAGGTCTGGTATAACCTGTCTCTTCTCTCATAGGTTGTAGGTCTGGTATAACCTGTCTCTCTATAGGTTGTAGGTCTGGTATACCTGTCTCTCTAGGTTGTAGGTCTGGTATAACCTGTCTCTCCTCTCTATAGGTTGTAGGTCTGGATAACCTATCTCTCTATAGGTTGTAGGTCGGTATAACCTGTCTCTCCTCTCTATAGGTTGTAGGTCTGGTATAACCTGTCTCCTCCTCTCTATAGGTTGTAGGTCTGGTTTAACCTGTCACTCTATAGGTTTGTAGGTCTGGTATAACCTGTCTCTCTATAGGTTTTAGGTCTGGTATAACCTGTCCTCTCTTAGGTTGTAGGTCTGGTATAACCTGTCTCTTCTCTCTATAGGTTGTAGGTCTGGTATAACCTGTCTCTCTAGGTTGTAGGTCTGGTATACCTGTCTCTCTATAGGTTGTAGGTCTGGTATAACCTGTCTCTCTATAGGTTGTAGGTCTGGTATAACCTGTCATTCTCTCTATAGGTTTGTAGGTCTGGTATAACCTGTCATTCTCTCTATAGTTGTAGGTCTGGTATAACCTGTCAATCTCCTCTATAGGTTGTAGGTCTGGTATAACCTGTCTCTTCTCTCTATAGGTTGTAGGTCTGGTATAACCTGTCTCTTCTCTCTATAGGTTGTAGTCTGGTATAACCTGTCTCTTCTCTCTATAGGTTGTAGGTCTGGTATAACCTGTCTCTCTCTCTCTCTAGGTTGTAGGTCTGGTATAACCTGTCTCTCTATAGGGTGTAGGTCTGGTATAACCTGTCTCTCTATAGGTTGTAGGTCTGGTATAACCTGTCTCTCTATAGGTTGTAGGTCTGGTATAACCTGTCTCTCTATAGGTTGTAGGTCTGGTATAACCTGTCTCTCCTCTCTATAGGTTGTAGGTCTGGTATAACCTGTCTCGCTATAGGTTGTAGGTCTGGTATAACCTGTCCTCTTCTCTCTATAGGTTGTAGGGTCTGGTATACCCTGTCCTCTCCTCCTCTATAGGTTGTAGGTCCTGGTATAACCTGTCTCTCCTCCTCTATAGGGTTGTAGGTCTGGTATAACCTGTCTCTTCTCTCTATAGGTTGAGGTCTGGGTCTATACCTGTCTCTCTTATGAGGTTGTAGGTTCTGCTTATAACCTGTCTCTTCTCGCTATAGGTTGGAGGTCTGGTATAACCTGTCCTCTCCTCTCTATAGGTTGTAGGTCTGGTATAAACCTGTCTCTCCTCTCTAATAGGTGTTGAGGTTCTGGTAGACCGTGTCCTATTCTCTCGGATAGGTTGTAGGTCGGGTATAACCATGTCTCTCTATAAGTTGTAGGTCTGGTATAACCTGTCTCTTCTCTCTATAGGTTGTAGGTCTGGTATAACCGGTCCTCTTCTCTCTAGAGGTTGTAGGTCTGGTATAACACTGTCCTCTTCTCTCTATAAGTTTGTAGGTCTGGTATAACCTGTCTCTTCTCTCTATAGGTTGTAGGTCTGGTATAACCTGTCTCTCTATAGTTGTAGGTCTGGTATAACCTGTCTCTCTATAGGTTGTAGGTCTGGTATAACCTGTCTCTCCTCTCTATAGGTGTAGTCTGGTATAACCTGTCTCTTCTCTCTATAGGTTGTAGGTCTGGTATAACCTGTCTCTCTATAGGTTGTAGGTCTGGTATAACCTGTCTCTCTCTCTATAGTTTGTAGGTCTGGTATAACCGTCTCTCTATAGGTTGTAGGTCTGGTATAACCTGTCTCTCTATATGTTGTAGGTCTGGTATAACCTGTCTCTCTATAGGTTGTAGGTCTGGTATAACCTGTCCTTCTCTCTATAGGTTGTAGGTGGTATAACCTGTCTCTCTATAGGTTGTAGGTCTGGTATAACCTGTCTCTTCTCTCTATAGGTTGTAGGTCTGGTATAACCTGTCTCTTTCTCTCTATAGGTTGTAGGTCTGGTATAACCTGTCTCTTCCTCTCTATAGGTGTAGGTCTGGATAACCTGTCTCTTCTCTCTATAGGTTGTAGTCTGGTATAACCTGTCTCTCCTCTCTATAGGTTGTAGGTCTGGT
This sequence comes from Salmo trutta, assembly GCF_901001165.1. Taxonomy (NCBI): domain Eukaryota; kingdom Metazoa; phylum Chordata; class Actinopteri; order Salmoniformes; family Salmonidae; genus Salmo; species Salmo trutta. The sequence goes on along the minus strand of NC_042957.1, from coordinate 77,846,534 downwards.
ATAACCTGTCTCTCTATAGGTGTGTAGGTCTGTATAACCTTCTCTATAGGTTGTAGGTCTGGTATAACCTGTCTCTCTGTAGGTTGTATTCTGGTATAACCTTCTCTCTCTATAGGTTGTAGGTCTGGTATAACCTGTCTCTCTATAGGTAGGTCTGGTATAACCTGTCTCTCTATAGGTTGTAGGTCTGGTATAACCTGTCTCCTCTCTAGGTTGTGGTCTGGTATAACCTTCTCTTCTCTCTCTATAGGTTGTAGGTCTGGTATAACCTGCTCGCTATAGGTTGTAGGTCTGGTATAACCTGTCTCTCCTCTATAGGTTGTAGGTCTGGTTAACCTGTCTCTCTCTCTATAGGTTGTAGGTCTGGTATAACCTGTCCTCTCTCTATAGGTTGTAGGTCTGGTATAACTTTCGTCCCTTCTCTATAGGTTGGTAGGTCTGGTATAACCTGTCTCTCTATAGGTTTGTAGGTCTGGTATAACCTGTCTCTTCTCTCTATAGTTGTAGGTCTGGTATAACCTGTCTCTCCTCTCTATAGGTTGTAGTCTGGTATAACCTGTCTCTCCTCTCTATAGGTTTAGGTCTGGTATAACCTGTCTCTTCTCTCTATAGGTTGTAGGTCTGGTATAACCTGTCTCTCTATAGGTTGTAGGTCTGGTATAACCTGTCTCTTCTCTATAGGTTGTAGGTCTGGTATAACCTGTCTCTTCTCTCTATAGGTTGGTATCTGGTATAACCTGTCTCTTCTCTCTTAGGTTGTAGGTCTGGTATAACCTGTCTCTTCTCTCTATAGGTTGTAGGCTGGTATACCTGTCTCTCTATAGGTTGTAGGTCTGGTATAACCTGTCTCTCCTCTCTATAGGTTGTAGGTCTGGTATAACCTATCTCTCTATAGGTTGTAGGTCTGGTATAACCTGTCTCTCCTCTCTATAGGTTGTAGGTCTGGTATAACCTGTCTCTCCTCTCTATAGGTTGTAGGTCTGGTTTAACCTGTCACTCTATAGGTTGTAGGTCTGGTATAACCTGTCTCTCTATAGGTTGTAGGTCTGGTATAACCTGTCTCTCTATAGGTTGTAGGTCTGGTATAACCTGTCTCTTCTCTCTATAGGTTGTAGGTCTGGTATAACCTGTCTCTCTATAGGTTGTAGGTCTGGTATAACCTGTCTCTCTATAGGTTGTAGGTCTGGTATAACCTGTCTCTCTATAGTTGTAGTCTGGTAACCTGTCAATTCTCTCTATAGTTGTAGGTCTGGTAAACCTGTCAATTCTCTCTATAGGTTGTAGGTCTGGTATAACCTGTCAATTCTCTCTATAGGTTGTAGGTCTGGTATAACCTGTCTCTTCTCTCTATAGGTTGTAGGTCTGGTATAACCTGTCTCTTCTCTCTATAGGTTGTAGGTCTGGTATAACCTGTCTCTTCTCTCTATAGGTTGTAGGCTGGTATAACCTGTCTCTTCTCTCTATAGGTTGTAGTCTGGTATAACCTGTCTCTCTATAGGTTGTAGGTCTTGATACCTGTCTCCTATAGGTTGTAGGTCTGGTATAACCTGTCTCTCTGTAGGGTGTAGGTCTGGTATAACCTGTCTCTCTATAGGTTGTAGGTCTGGTATAACCTGTCTCTCTATAGGTTGTAGGTCTGGTATAACCTGTCTCTCTATAGGTGTAGGTCTGGTATAACCCTGTCTCTCCTCTCTATAGGTTGTAGTCTGGTATAACCTGTCTCGCTATAGGTTGTAGGTCTGGTATAACCTGTCTCTTCTCTCTATAGGTGTAGGTCTGGTATAACCTGTCCTCCTCTCTATAGGTTGTAGGTCTGGTATAACCTGTCTCTCCTCTCTATAGGTTGTAGGTCTGGTAACTGTCTCTTCTCTCTATAGGTTGTAGGTCTGGTATAACCTGTCCTCTTCTCTCTATAGGTTGTAGGTCTGGTATACCTGTCCTCTCTCTCTATAGGTTGTAGGTCTGGTATAACCTGTCTCTCCTCTCTATAGTTGTAGGTCTGGTATAACCTGTCTCTCCTCTCTATAGTTGTAGTCTGGTATAACCTGTCCTCTCTCTATAGGTTGTAGGTCTGGTATAACCTGTCTCTCTATAGGTTGTAGGTCTGGTATAACCTGTCTCTCCTCTCTATAGGTTGTAGGTCTGGTATAACCTGTCTCTTCTCTCTATAGGTTGTAGGTCTGGTATACCTGTCCTTCTCTCTATAGGTTGTAGGTCTGGTATAACCTGTCTCTTCTCTCTATAGGTTGTAGGTCTGGTATAACCTGTCTCTCTTAGGTTGTAGGTCTGTATAACCTGTCTCTCTATAGGTTGTAGGTCTGGTATAACCTGTCTCTCCTCTCTATAGTTGGTAGTTCTGGTATAACCTGTCTCTTCTCTCTATAGGTTGTAGGTCTGGTATACCTGTCTCTCTATAGGTTGTAGGTCTGGTATAACCTGTCTCTTCTCTATATGTTTAGGTCTGGTATAACCTGTCTCTCTATAGGTTGTAGGTCTGGTATAACCTGTCTCTCTATAGTTGTAGGTCTGGTATAACCTGTCTCTCTATAGGTTGTAGGCTGGTATAACCTGTCTCTCTATAGGTTGTAGGTCTGGTATAACCTGTCTCTCTATAGGTTGTAGGTCTGGTATAACCCTGTCTCTTCTCTCTATAGGTTGTAGGTCTGGTATAAACCTGTCTCTTCTCTCTATAGGTTGTAGGTCTGGTATAACCTGTCCTCTCTAGGTGTAGGTCTGGTATACCTGTCTCTCTCTCTATAGGTTGTAGGTCTGTATAACCTGTCTCTCCTCTCTATAGGTTGTAGGTCTGGTATAACCTGTCTCTCTATAGGTTGTAGGCTTGTATAACCTCTCTCTATAGGTAGGTCTGGTATAACCTGTCCTCTGTAGGTTGGAGGTCGGTAAACCTGTCTCTCTATAGGTTGTAGGTCTGGTATAACCTGTCTCTCTATAGGTTGTAGGTCGGTTATAACCTGTCTCTCTATAGGTTGTAGCGGTATAACCTGTCTCTCCTCCTATAGGTTGTAGGTCTGGTTAACCTGTCTCTTCTCTATAGGTTGTAGGTCTGGTATAACCTGTCTCTT